>NC_142141.1:12516710-12819740 GCF_024610735.1 Ursus americanus
AAAACTGTAAAGCTAATAGTTTATAATGTTTGAGCGGAATCTGGAGAAACAAAGGAAAATTGTTCCCCACAGTTTTGTGCAACTAAGTGGTAGCATTCAGGAATGTTCTAATCACTCTTGTCTAGCATCTGGCAATAACTTCTGCTGATGGCAAGTGAACAGATTTGATAGATGGTATTGAATCTGAAATGGAAATGTTATTTTCCCTAATGTGCCCAGGTCCCTTTCAGGATGTCTGATAAAGCTTTACTTCGGGGATGGGATATATCAACTACCTCTATCTATTAATCTAATGCTTATTTAAGGGGGACTCTGTCATATTAAGTCTATGTGCAAATGTTGATTCAAACAGCCAAGTGAAGAAGAAATTTGAAATGTCTTTGCTTTTAGAATCGTGCTATTTTAGAACGACAAGGATTTTTTTAATTAAATGCAATAAATTATTGTATTCTTCCAAATGATAGGAGAAAATCTAGAAAAAGCAAATTGTTTTCACAAAATTCAGAATTAGAACCTGGTTCTTTTGAATCTTAATCTAGAGGTTACTCCAGTGTACCTAAACATTTCACTCCATTTGGTTTCTATAATTCATATGCCAAACCATTTCAAACCTAGTTGCATATAGAATCATGGGGCAGGGTGAAAAATAAAAAAATACTGATAAAAAATATTGATGTACAGGCCCCAATGCAGACCAATTAAACAAAAATAGAATCTCTTGAATAAGGCCCTGGCATAGGGGGGTGTATGTGTGTGTGTTTAATTCCCAAGATGATTCTAAAATGCAGGATGGTTGAGAACCATACTTTGGTCATGTTTATCAGAAAATAAGCAAACAGATATTGTGTCCTGTCCTAGTCTCCCCTGCATCTGGCCAGTTCCTTACCTTCCAGGCTCCTCAACCAAAACGTATTTACTTGAGAAACGCAAACAAATAGCTTCTCGTATGATAAAATGTTGCATACAAAAACTATTTTGCTAGAATAATTTATAAAACGTTGTTGTATCTTTTAAAGTTTTGATGTTTTATTTTGCCCAGGAGTATTTGCATTTTAGTAGGAAAATAACAGAAAAGAGCTTCAATTTAATGGGAGGATTTTAGATGGATCAAAGATTGTGAAAGTTATTTTGGGTGAAAGACCTTCCTAGACCCTCTAAAATGATACCATATTTATGAATGTCTACTCTACAATCCTGATTGTTCCATCCTATTTTGTACTGCTGTTTAACTTGGTACCATCATATGAATACCCTTTCAGTTCACACAAGTTTATGAGAGTGATCAGGTACCAATGCTTAAATGCTTATGTTCTAAGCACTACTTTAATCATCACAATCATTCCTCCTTCCTAGGAAGCAGATGCCGTTATTCCCATGTAAGATATGGGAAAATTAATAAAGGAGGTAAATTGAAAGGTTCTTCACTTGTATGACGGTGAAGGTGGGAGGTTGACTGGGGTAAATCCATGGCACTGCCCGCGTTTAGACCCCGACAGGGTTCTAGCGCTCATCCTAAAGTCGCTACGCCTTCACCTTAGCTGTCTGGCCACCAGCCGAGCGCAGAAACGCAGCAGCACTTTCAGCACACAGTGCATAACCGGCCCTTCCTCGCACTTTCGCCACACCAAGCAATACTAGCTCTCCCTACTTCCTGCTCCTCTTCTGCATGCTCCGCAATGCTTTACCTGCCTCTCCTTGGTTTTTTTGTTTTTTTTGTTTTGTTTTGTTTTGTTTTTTTTTAACGGTTTTCCCCCTAAATTAATTCTGCTTAGATTTTTGTCTCGTTTATAAAATTAAAATCACCCGGAGGGGAAAAAAGCATTTATTCTTCAAAATTGTATTTGCTCTATAGGATTCATATGCTAAAATTTACAAAAAGCTGATGAAAGAAATCAAAGAAAAACTTTAAAAAAAAAAGAAAGAAAAATACCATCTTTATGTATCGAAATGCAACATAGCAAAGATGTAGATTCTACGCAAATTGATCTATAGGTTTAATGCAATTTCTACCAAAATCTCAGCGAGATGTTACATAGATACAGACAAACTTATTCTAAAATTTATCTGGAAAGGCACAAACCTTAGAATAGATAAAACAATCTTGAGGAAAAAAGAATAGTGTGAGAGGAATCACTCAACCTAATATTAAGGTCTACTATATGGCTCCACGAATCAGGATAGCACGGTATTGGTGGAGGAATAGACATAACGATCAAAGGAAAAAAATAGAGAAACGAAATAGACCCAAACAAATAGGTCCAACTGATTTTGGACAAAAGAGCAAAAGCAATTCAATAGAGGAAGGATAGCGTTTTTGACAAATGGTGCTAGAACACTTAGACATCTAAGGTAAACTCCAATCAATCAATCCAACAACCAACTTCAGTCACACCTTATACTAAATTTCACACCCTATATGAAAATTAAGTTACAATAGATCACAGACTTAAAATGTAAAAATATAAAACTATAAAACTTTTAGAAAAAAGTAGGAGAAAAACTTTAGGATCTAGGGCTAGGGAGAGAGTTCTTGGATTTGACAACAAAGCCATGATCCAAAAAAGGAAAAATAAATAAATTGAACCTCTTAAAATTAAGTATTTGCTCTGCAACAGACCCTATTAAAAGGATGAAAAAACAAGTCTCTCTCTTATACACACACACACAGAAGGACAAGAAAGAGACTGGGAGGAAATATTTGCAAATCATTTATCCAACAAAGGACTGCTGTTTAGAGTATATAAAGATTTCCCAAAACTCTGTAGTAAAAAAATTTTTAAAAAAGACAGAAAGAGAAAAAGAGAAAGGAAGAAAGAAAGGAAAGAAAATGAACAAAATATATGAAGAATGAAGAGACACTTCACCAAATATGATGGCAAACACACAAAAAGATATTTAAATTTATTTGCCATTAGGAAAATATAAATTAAAACTACAGTGAGATATTACATATCAGAATGCTTAAAAAAAGAATAAGACCAAATTCTGAGGAGAATGAAGAGAAACTGGATCACTTATGTGTTGCTGATGGGGTTGTAAAATGGCACAACCATTTTAGCAAATAATTTAGGTACCTCTGCTGTTTCCCCTGCTTGTTCTCCCTCTCTCTCTTTCTCCCTGTCAAATAAATAAATTAAATCGTTTCTACTATTTTATTTATTTGAGAGACACCACGAGCACGGGGAGGAGCAGAGGGAGGAGCAGAGGGAGAGGGAGAAGCAGACTCCCTACGGAGCGTGGAGCCTGCTTCAGGTTGGATTCCAGGACCCTGAGATCATGACCTGAGCTGAAATCAGACACTGAACTGACTGAGGCACCCAGGTGCCGCTCTCTATATTTTTTTCTTACAATTGCACATGAATCTACAAATATCTCAAAGTAAAAAATTTAGTTTAAAAAATTATTTTTCTGCTCAAAAGTAAGGATGTTAAATGCTAAATTTGATAAAAATATAAATCTAACCAATGTGTTTAAGAACTGAAATAACTTTTTTTATTCTATATGTGGCTTAAAACCATTTATTAAAATCATTTTTTGGAACATTTGGAATTGTAGAGGCATAATTTTTAGTAAATTAAGAACATTTATAAATAGCTGAGAACTCAGGAGAAATAGACTTAAAATTGTAGCCCAAACTCACTTTTTATTAGTTTTATGTCCTTAGGTAATTGGTTGGTGTATAACAGATTTTCAAATATCTGAGGAGGAAGTTGAGAATGAGAAAGAAATAGCAGTGAGGGTGCTGATAATTATGATAATGGTGGTGGTGGTGGTGGTAGGGGTGGTGACAATGACCATGGATTAAATTTTGGGTTTAGGGATATAGGTTTTATTTTGCAAGTCAAAACTTTTTTGTGTATGGCAATGAGGTGACTAGAGTCTAGAATTAAGATTATGTCTAATGTGTTTTTATTGTTATTTTATTTACAAGTGTTCTTCACTTTGAAATCCTCTTCATGATCTTTCCTTAAATTAGTGTTTTGTGACTGTTGTATTTCTGTGTTTTTTGTTTTACTCTTAAGGTACCTTATAAAACTAATCTCACTTCTGACTATTAACTTTGCTTCATTCTTAGCTGGTGGTATCTCTGCTATTTTCTCTTTTTCCAACTCTCTTTAAAATACCATACTGCTATGCTGAGGTCTCTTTAAAATATTGACCAATTTTTATGAATTAGAATTCCAAGCAAGCAACAGAAGGTCATTTAACCCATACATTTAGAGCGTGTGTGTATATAATCAAGTCTCATGGAACTATGTCTATTAACATGTATTGCCAATCTCGACTGAAGGATCCAACTTCCCTTAGAGAAACAATCACAATTATATTCATAATTTTGGACAAGCTAGACATGTTTGGTTTGACATGTTTAAAAACGCAAAATAAACGTGTATTTGGAAATAACATTTTTTTAAAGTAGGGTAATAGCACAATATTTTCTCTTTCACACAATCATTGCCACACAAACCTCCAGTGGCAAAGCATTTTTGCATTGTATGCTAATTGAGAATTCTCAGTCTATCAAAGTGACAGAAGTGTTCTGAGTTCATACTAATTATAGCAAAATTATACCTAGAAGTAAACTTATCCTTTTTATTAATGTCTGATTTTCACCTGCTTCATTGTCCTGGTATCTGAGACATGAGCCAACACATGATGTGTTGTAAATTTGGTTTGCAAATATGCACCTAAGGTGGGAAACCCAGCAAGATTTGATAAACAGACTGTTTTCTGTTTAAACGTAAATTTTATGATGGTATTTAGGACAACGTGAAATGTCTATAAGGTGCCCTTGGGCAGGAACTCTTTGTTAACAAGCTATCAAGCTTAACTGGGATAACCTGTAGGAAATCTTTACTAAACAAACACAAGCCAGTCAATTCTTGGGAGATGCTTGCATGTATCAGCATGACACAGTCATCGTCATCTTTAAAGACTAATCCCTAAGCTACTGCTGGTTGTATTCTGATTGTTGTGAGTCAGTTCAAATTTTATAAAACACCACTTGTCTTCCTAGTCTAAATCCCATTTTCTTACACCTGTTAGGATTTTTTTTTCTTTTATGCAAAAACTAGTCTCCCTTGAATTTAATTTAAAAGCTGTGTGCTCTCCAAGTTCAATAGTTTAAAATGGTAGAAAAACATGCAGTAATTTTCAGCTAACTTTCAATAAACTCTGAATGATAGAAGCATGCTGAGTTGAAGGCTATATGAAACATGAGAAGAATATTGATCATTTATCTGTTATCTGGCTTTTCCAGCAATTCTTGGGAGGCTTGTTGCTCAGGTAGAAGCAGGGTGGCAGTAGGAGCCCTACTTTTGAGTGAAGGTTGGGTGAAATGTTGACCTCTCTTCTCTTTTCTGAACATCATTAAAATGTCCATGAAAGTGGAGTCTCCTCACTACTGCAGCTGCCCTAGGACAGTACCCTTCAAGGGATGACTCTGCTTGACAAAAATCATTAATCAATGTTAAAAATATCAGTTTCTGCTGCTCCTGACCCTGGTGCATACTCTATGGAATTGCCAACTTGAGAGGGGTCTGGGTTTCTAATTAACACATGCACATGTTCTGGAGGGTGGATGCCTTTTTGATGCTCTCCCTTGCAGTCCCACAAAGTGATTGTCATACGTATCACAATGACCATAATCTAATTCCAAGCGTCCCCAAGTACCTTCTAATTTAGTGCTACTTTTACTTGATGCAGTTATGGATAGGAAACCTGATTTTATTTGTATTGATTATACAGATCTACATACTTCAGAATAGACATTATGTAGGAAAATCAAACACCCTTTAAATTTTTTGATACGGTTGTCTATTTTCTTGTAAAAAATATATATAGCTTTGTACCTTAAGGAAACTAAATATAAGGATATATTTAATTTTGTTTACTTCTTTTAGGAAACTAAGTCAGATACCCTTTATTGTCATAAATAGTCATCATTCTTCAAACTGGGAATAATGAACATTAATCTAAATAAATATTTGCATTACCTTCATTTTATTGTAAGTCATCACAGATTCACATCATAATAAAATTATGGCCTAAGATCATATTCTAGCATGTTCTTGGAGCCTAAAGAAATACAAAAAGTATGATGTTTATATTCAGAATTTATATAACATATAATTTACATATTTGGGGTCCTTTTCATGTTTATTATATTGAGTAATTATAACTACATTTAAATATGTTCTTTAAAAATGAATAAATATGCTCTTAAGTTATAAGATTATCAAATTTCAAAGTTGAAACCTAGAATTTCTAACTGTGTCAATGAAAGCTTAGTACTTATCCAGATGGCTTAATTTTCTGATAGTGGTCCAAGAGAAAGTAATATTTTAAATAACGTTTAAAATATCCACAGATTTTTTTAAGCTTAAGATATTAAATAAAATTTTAATATCAATATTAATCCTATAATCTAGGGAAAAATATGAATAATACCAAACCAAAACCATATTAATGTTACACATTTTAGAAAACTAGCCAAATATATTAATAAATAGTGTTGCTTGGACCAAATTATACTTATCCTTTAAAGTTTATAAATAATTAAAATGTTTTGTCACTTAAAATAATAAATGCCTTTCTTATCCTTAACCTATTATTCAGGTAAGATTTAGACAGTCATTTTTGTTATAGCAATACCTTACCAAACCTAATCTGATTTTAACATTTTCCCTAAGAAACAAACCTCATTGTTTAAGTAATAGAAGAAACATTATTTTTCAAAGTCCCAGTCACAGCCATAATGCCCCAGCTATGGGAAGGTGGGAGTGACATTTTATCCTATGTCAGGCAAAAGTGTAATAATTTTTTATTCCCAGTTGGATTTAAACCATTTTTGCAGGATGAATTGTAGTAAAGTTTGGCTGGTCAACAATTTACTTGGTCAGAGGGAATCTCTTCTGTTGAGAATTCCACATAAAACTTTAGCCAAATCATATAAGTATACTAATAATTATAACACTGTCTATGCATTAGATTAAGAAACATCTATTTCTAGGGGCGCCTGGGAAGCTCAGTTGTTAAGCGTTTGCCTTTGGCTCAGGGCGTGATCCCGGCGTTATGGGATCGAGCCCCACATCAGGCTCCTCCTCTGGAAGCCTGCTTCTTCCTCTCCCACTCCCCCTGCTTGTGTTCCCTATCTGGCTGGCTGTCTCTCTGTCAAATAAATAAAATAAAATCTTAAAAAAAAAAAAAGAAGAAAAGAAACATGCATTTCTAGACTATAAAGAGCTATAGTATAATTTTGCTCAAAGTTAACGAGTGCCTCATTTGGAAACTTGATCCTTGACTTGCTCTGACCTTGGATTCTATTTTAAACCAAAAGGTTTGCTTAATAGCAACTTCTTCAGAAATTTCCTGTAAGCTAGCAGAGCAGGTATTTATGGACAGATGATTCACACAATAAATATTTATTGAACTCCTTCTACACAACTGGGATCAGGTATGGCACTAAATATGTAGGAGAAAGATTTGTCCTTCCCTGATGTAGTTTCCATTTTAATGTATAAATCTGCCTTTAAACAAATAATCATGCAAATAACATTTATCATATTTTGTAATTATGTATACAAACGAAAACTGGAGAATATGTGAGAGAGTATAAGGGAAACATTGATGTCGATTTGGAAGTCTGAGGAAGTAAGCTGAGGGATGCATTGATATGGTCAGCTGGAGTTTGGACAAGGGCATTTCAACAACAGGGAATGACTGTGTGAGTTTCCAGAGGCAGGAGAGAGCTATACCCACTTGAAAGCCCAAGAGCAGAATCAATCAATGGAAGCAGGATCCCTCCCAAGATGGATAAGGCTAAAAGTTATGCGCAAGTCAGAACTTGGCCAGGTGTTAAAGAGCCTACTTCACAAGTGTAGTATATCAGAAGGTTATGAGTAAAGATTCAGTGTGACTGGATTAATATGTTACACTTCTGCCCTATCCAATTAAATTAGCTGTAGCAAGTTTCACCATTCTTCCTGAGTCCTATAAAAGGCAAATCTAAGATACACATGCAAAAAGAAAGGAAATGCAATTTGTAAGTATCCTTTGGGTTATTAGGAGTTAGAACAGAGTTGGTGAATGATCATTTCCAATCCTAGCGGTGGGGAGATAGGCAGAGATTTTGCATCTGAGATGTTGTTTTTAAGTAATAGTATTTTTCCTCAAGAGTGATTGTATTTGTATTGTGACACTTAACCTTACTGCTCTAGGCTAGATAACTCACATACACATTTCAATTAAAAATTTAGCCTACAAACTGATGTTTTAAACTGGTAGCCTAGACAATAATTCTTAAGGTTAGAAGAAAGCATCTTTCCAATAAGTCTTTCCTGTTGCCATGGAAAAAAAGCTGCAATATTATAAATAAACAACAACCTGGGAGCTCATTCTTCTAAACAGATTGAAGACAGATGCTAACATGTCAGCAAAAGCTGAGTACAAATCCAACATCATTCTGTACATCAAATGTTTACATAGATGTCATTTAAATGAGATTCTCATTATATTAAATGAATATACAACACCATTTCTCAGTATATGGCAAGCAATAGAAAACTCAATTGTTTTCTATTAAAACTATTCTATCTTGAATGAGATTACGGTCCTCTGGTTATCCAGTACTCATAGAGCACTTATCCAGAAAATACAGTTTCTATAAGATACTAGTTTGCTACGAGACATAATTTTCCAATTTTAATGTACAGAAAGTCATGTCTCAATTACCTTTAAAAGTATCTTTTTTATTGGCATTATTTCAGTAAATTTCTGGTATTGGAAATAACATAGCTTGATATATTTGAGACATATATTTAATTAAAATGGACATTCTTCAGGGTGCCTCATGGCTCAGTTGGTTAAATGTCTGCCTTAGGCTTAGGCTCAGGTAATGATCCTGGGTTCCTGAGATCTATTGGCCTGTGTCTGGCTCTCTGCTCAGCGGAAACTCTGCTTCTCCCCCTGCCCCTCTCCCTCTGCTTGTGCTCCCGTGCTCTTTCTCTCTCTCTCAAATAAACAAATGAGATCTTAAAAAATGGTCATTCTTCTCTAAAAACAATATTACTCTTTATAAATTTGCACCTTGATCTTTATATTTCAAAGGTATATGAGAGAGGGTCTAAACTTTTTTCACCCTACAAATTAGTCATCAGCATTGTAAAAACTAACTTTAGCTGAGGGAAATTCATCTCAACAAATTAATTACTGTCATTTTTTCATGTCCAGCCTCTGTTCATGAATTTATGTTATTAATAAAGTAGCTTTGATTTGGAATTCAAACTGAAATTAGAACCCTGACACTCTTCTTAACTATATGTGTAAACATCTGTAAATTATTAAATCACTCTAGTCTAATTTTTTTATCATTAAGATGATAATAATAACATACTTGAAAGAGTTATTGTAGAAACTAAATAGCCTAGGGCCAACTTGGCCCACTATAAATGCAATAATCTGTTGCTGTTATCACTGATAATAATGGGGACATCTGCATCTGTACTCCCTGAGTGATTTTAGGTATAATCAACTAAGTTGTTTGAGAATCACTGTTCTAGAGAGATCATGTGATTTGTATGATAGTCAAAAAAGCATGTAACTGATGTTGAGAATGGAAATAAACTGGATGTCACATGCATGGTTGGTGAGAGTGCAAATAGTACAACAACTCTTGAAAATAGTTTAGCCTTTCTTTAAAAACTAACATATACCTACATGCACCCCACAAATACACTCATAAGTATGTATCCTACAGAAATGAAAACTCATGTTCACAAAAAAGTATACATTAATGTTCATAGCAGATGTCTTTCAACGTATAGTTAAAATAGATAGTTAACACATATAATGAGATACTACTTAGCAACAAAAAGCAACAAATTATTGCTGCTTGCAGGGACTTTGGGCCCATCTCAAGGATATTATGCTGAGCGAAAAAAAAAAATCTCAAAGAGTTTACATATTATACTATTAGTCCATTTACACAATGTTCTCAAAATGACAAAGTTATAGTGGTAAAGGTCAATGATTGCCCAGCATTAGGGTTGAGGGAGGATGTAAATATTAAAGGGTAACATTAAGTAGTATCTTCATGGTGATGGAACAGTTCTGTTTCCAGATTGAGGAGATGGTGACTCAGAGCTACTCCTATGATTAAATTTTCTAGAAACACACAAATACAGACACACACAGACATACAGAAACACACTCAAAGAGGGCATATAAAAACTGGTGAAATCTGTCTAAGGTCTATATTTTAGTTAACAGTATTACACCAATGGCAGTTTCCTGTCCTGACAATATACTACAGATACATAAAATACCATTGTTAGTTGGGTGAAGTGCAAGTGAGTACACGTAGGGACTCCCTGCACTGTTTTTGAAAAATTTTTGTCATAAACTGATATTTTTTATAAAGCATTTATGTGAATGCAACATCCAGAGCTTCATGTGCTTCAGTGACATCTTTTGTAGCCTTGGGAAATAGTACGATATTTTGTAATGCTATAAACATTAATTTGATTTTTTAAAGAATAATTAAGTGTTAAAATTGAATTAGAATTATAATAATTTAGAAACACTTAAAAGAAAATGTTTGTTTTTAAAGACCCTAGTTTTGTTTGTAGTTTTTATCTCAAAGTGAGATAAAAACAAAACTATGTTTATTTGCAACTGAAATTGGCTATAGATATAAGGATAATAAAATAAAAACTGAGATAAATTCTTTATGACTCATACTCTGCAGTCTAAAAAATACGAGAAACTACTCTACCAATAAATGATATCAATGCAAAGTTCATTACTTTATGTTCCTATTTTTGTTTCTAGATATAATGAATTTTTCCCTGAATTACCATCATTTCATTTATTGAAACCTACTAGTGGACTTTAAACAGGAAGAGATGTTGACTATAAAATGTGGCCTCAATGTACAGAATAAATTATTTTTGAAATAGAATCCGAAATTGATGACCAGCATCTCATGATGATTATGATGATCATGAATCATGTAAATCTATATCTACATTCTATCTAAATCAATATCTATATCTATATGTACATCATCTATATCTATCTTTCTTAGTTTGTTTCCTGAGAAACAAATTCTAAGGCAAGGATTCCAGTGCAAGCAGTTATTTCAGAATGTCATTATTGGTCAAAACACTAGGGGAATGGGAAGCAACTAGGGTGAACAGTCAGTCAGGGTTTATTTTTTAAGCAAGTTACTGTTGTGGGTAAATGAAATAGAATCCTTCCAGAGAAATCTGGGACCGAGTATAAAACATGTTCTCAGAGTTATCCCAACCTGAGAGGTAAGAAGATAAATACTTGTATATCAACTTCCATTGGTCCATGGTTAAAGCTGCTTCTAGGGAGATTGTGGTCCAGTTTGTCCCATAGGTAATAAAGCAGCCAAGCAGCCAGAGAAACCCCCTAGACAGAGAATGCAAGTGCTGATGACAGCTAGTTGACACAATGCAGTGGAATGATCAAAGTAAGGGGATCCCATTAGGTCCCTGATAGCACCCGTTACATATACCCTATCTTATTCTGTATATATTGGGCATTTAATAAGTACTCATTGAATTAATAAATATATTAGTTAAGCTTGCAGAATGAGTAATACATTTTTTGTATTACAGAACTTAAGTATTTAGGTTTAATCTAATTTCATGTATCTTTTTTTAGATGATGTGATTTTTTAAAAAATACCCTATAAGTTGCATGATATCTGTTGCTTTAGTCAATCAACAAATAATTCTCATTACTTGATACTATAGGGAATAAAGTTGAGAAATGGGCTATCCACTAAGAAATATTTAAAACATTCAGGAGGAAATAGGTAAATCAATAGGAGTTGACAGGTCTCACATATTCATATCTATTTAGAGCCCAAAGATGTAATACTCCATGGTGAAAATTAATGAATTTTCCACCCATCTGTTAGATTTAGTGTGTTAAGGACATAGTAAGGTTATAGTACTCCCAGAGCTAGGACTACTACTTCTTATTGAAAGTCAGTCTGCATAAGTCAACTTCATCCTTTTAAAAGACTGAATTATCAATGATCTGAAATTTAATATCAGTGATTCTTATCTGAAATACAAAGACCTCGTGGTTAATATACTTATTTGAAACACTAAAGATGTTATTTTATTTTTTTAAAAAAATTCCCCCAAACAAATAAAACTTAATGTTAGACTATTCAAGTTTGTGAGTAAAAAGAGTTTATGTCAAAGATAAGCTAGAATCTCTATGTAAGAAAATGAGGTACAGAAATTGACCATTCCCCATATCAATCTATCAGTAATAAAAAGGGTTGCAGGCATAACAAATATTCTGATACCACAGAAAACCTCATGTAAGAAAAGTCTAATGTGGTTCAATCATGACTCCAAGAAGGAGGAGAGAAGCAAGAGGTTGATTAATGCCAAAAAAGAGTATCCCTCCATCCCTTTATATTTCCCTCTATTCATGATGACCATCTAAAGTGAGACAAACAGGAACAAACTTGGGCTTAATTAACACAGAACAGAACGATGTCATTTAAATCTCCATTATTTTTCCTAAGACAATTATACTTTGAAACAAAACTTGATACTCTAGCTAAAACTACTGCAAGTCAGGTACAGTCAAGAAACTAAAAATCAAATTAATGTAAAAAGGTGAGAAAATAGAACTGCATAAATTTCTAAGTGGAAAATGGTTAATTATATTGTCTCTTGTCATATTTGTTAAATGTTCAGTTTTGCACAGCACACAAAATGTGAAAGGGGACTTTTGATAAATTACTACAGAAAATGTAATGGATCATATTTTGATTTAACTGGAATTTATTGTACCTTCAGTGATAATCCAATATTCATATTTTAATTTGTAGGTATGATCAGGACATACCTTTTATAAGCCTTTCATTTTCTGTGAAAGAAAAAGGCAGGACAGAGAATTTAAAGACGACTTATTATTCCTGGAATGGTTGGCCTGAGAAGATGAATAGAATGTGTCTTTTGATTTTTCAGCAGTGTTATTTTAAAATTCTCATGTAGGTCATTACTTATTCTAGAGCTGGATCAATCAAAGGGAGGTGAATCAGCAAGGCGCAAAAGAGGAAGCCACCTTGAAATGGATTAAGTGAAATAATTGTGTGAACATATGGCCTGGAAATTAAATTGATTCAGCCAAACAAGTTATATTAAATAGATCAGGTAATTTTCAGGCATCTGGTCAGATGATCACAACTTAAAGCAATTATACAATTGGAGACTCTGAGAAAAAGAGAGGGGCCTTACTAGTCTGCAGAGATAGAGACCACAAAATGAAACTCAAGTTGTTAGTGATCTATTCAGTTTGCCCTTTTAAAAAAAAAGACACATGTAAAGATAAGGCCCTGGATAAAAGAATTCAGAGAAGTTTTCTAAATCAAAGTTGTCAGACGTTTAAGCTGTCAATTTATTCACCTATTTACTCACTTAAAAAATATTTATTGAGTACCAACTCTCTTTAGGCTCATTATAAAATGTCCCAGTTCTCAAATTTCCTATATTTCATGAATTTATAAGTATTTAGAGCAGAAAAATAGATGCCTTTTTAGTTGATAAACTTTTTATCCACAGAATCTTGTTTGCCGTGAAGATATTTTTCCTTGGTTACTGTCTTGATGTTTGAATTCAATGTAAAATATACATTTAGATATTGTCTCTCTTCATTTTGCCTACTGTTTCCAAATACATAGGTATATAAAAATACCAAGAATGCAACTGTTAGGTAACTGGCAAAGCATAGGCAATGTGTATTATATTCATAGGCCATGAATGGCTACTGACTTAATTTTCCAAAACTTAAGACATGAAATAGAGTAAGACGTTTTCATTTTTAGTGTGACAAGTAACTTCTAAAAACTTTATTTGTTAAACAATGTAAAAAACTTATGGATAATTTTTATGCGCTCAATTATATGAATCATGATTATCATACATTCTTATTTTAAGGTTGTTAAAATTGAGATTTTAACTGTGCAAGTATATGAACTACTTTAATCTCTTAATCATGAAGGTGTTTGAGTGGATTAAATGTCCTTTAATTTACATTAGATTTAATGTAAATAGATTGGGCCTGCTGTCTTTAACACATAAGAAATTTACTCATGTTAATTTTTTTTCTGTTTATTTAATAGAAAATATTTGTGTAATTCTTAGGGATAATATATCCCCATGGTTACAATGGAAATGAAGCAAACAGTATGAAATTTTTATAATTGCAATAGGCAATTTTGTTGGTTTGGTTTACAGAAAATTAATTCTAGGCAAGAACTGAAATGATTTTAACCATAGTAGGCAAAGACAGGTATAAGCATTTTGTAGAAGTCTTATATTTTAAAAAACGTCCTCTCATGTATAATTATTGAACTTTATCAACAACCAGGTGATAAAACTACACTATTATTATTGTTGTTGTTGTTTTTGTTGTTGTTATATATAGATTTTAAAAAAGCAAAACCCTGAAGCTCAGAAATCTTCGATTTTTCCAAGGATGCACTAATAAATATGACAGATAGATAGGATTGAAATAAAGATGCAGTTTAAAGAATGCATTAGAGAGGATATGAGGGAAACTAGAAAAAAGCCAGTTGAGTGGTTATTATTATATATTCCAGATAGAGATGATGAAATCCATAATAGAGGTAATGGCAATGGGTTTGAAGAGGCATGGATTGATTTCAGAGATATTCAAGATAATTGAGTGGTTGAATGACTACTGGGTAGGGGAAGACAGGGAGAGGAGGAGGGGGAGAAGAAGGAGAAGAGGAGAAGGAGGAGGAGAAGGAGAGGAGGAAGAGGAGGAGAAGGAGATGGAGAAGAAGAAGGAGGAGGAGGAGGGAGGAGAGGGGAATTGGAAGGGGATGACAGAGGAGGAAGGAGGATGAAAAGTTAGAGGGAGGAGAAGGAAGAATGCAGCCTTCAGAATTGATCATAGATCTAAAAGTAAATCTTAAAGCTGCAAAATGTCGAGGGGCATCTGGCTGGCTCAGTTGGTAGAGCATGCAACACTTGACGTTGGGGTTGTAAGTTTGAGCTCTATGTTGGGTATTAAGACTGCTTAAAAGCAAAATCTTAAAAACAATAAAATAATAAAATTACAAAATGTTTAGAAGAAAGCATAGGGGAAATTTTTAGGTAAAGATTTTGTAGCTATGACACCAAAAGCATAATTCATAAAAGAAAAAATTGATATCCAGACTTCATCAAAATTTGAAACTTCTACTCTTGAAACACCTTTAACATAATGAAAAACTGAGCCACGGATTTAGAGAAAACATCTGTAAACATTATATCTGATAAGGGACTTTTTTTTTTTAAAGATTTTATTTATTTATTTGACAGACAGAGAGATAGCCAGTGAGAGAGGGAACACAAGTAGGGGGAGTGAGAGAGGAAGAATCAGGCTTCCAGCAAGGAGCTTGATGTGGGGCTCGATCCCAGAATGCCAGGATCACGCCCTGAGCCGAAGGCAGATGCTTAATGACTGAGCCACCCAGGCGCCCCCTGATAAGGGACTTTTATCCTGAGTATATTAAGAACTCTCAAAGCTCTAATAATAAAACATCCCAATTTTAAAAATGGTCAAAATATTTGAACAAAAGATTAAGAAGATATTCAGATGGCAAGTAAGCACATGAAAATGTGGTCCACCACATTATTTTTTAGGAAAATGCAAATTAAAACCACAGTGTGATATCACTATATACTTCCTAGACTGATTGAGAAAAAAAGAGAAAAGCAATTGATAGTATCAAATAATGCTATGATATGGAACAACTGGACTCTTCTAATATGCTGGTGGTAGTACAGAAAGTATAACCATGTTGGAAACAGTTTGACAGTTTCTAAAAAGTTAAACATACAGTTAGTATGTGACCCAGCTATCTCATTCCTACACACTTACCCAAAGTACGTGAAAACTTACACTCACACAAATATCTGTACCTGAAAGTTTATATAGGTTTTATTGTTAATTGTCCCAAACTAGAACTAACCCAAATATCCTTAAGCTGGTGGTTTATGGTTAAAAATATGGTTTATCCATACAGTAGAATACTACTCAGCAATAAAAGATATAAACTACTGATATATACCATAACATGATAGTGAAGTGCATATCAAATGTATTATATTAAGTAGAAGAAGCTGGGTTTAAAAGGTTACATTTTGTTTGACTCTATTTACACAGCATGGTAGAAAAGGCAAAATTATCAGGACAGAAAACAAATCAGTGGTTGGTAGATTCTTGAAAAGGGGGAGAGGTTGGTTACAAGGGACATAGGGGAAATTTTGGAGACAATGGAACTATTCTATATATTGAATTTAATGGTGGTTATACATTTGTACGCATTTGTCAAACTCTCAGACATGTATACTAAAGGGTCAATTTTACTGTGTATAAATTTTACCCTAATTTAAAAATAGAAAAAAAAAATGGTCAAGCCAGTTGTAACACTTCTGAGATATCATGTAAGAAAAAAACAGCATTCTGTCTATTGAATTTAGGAACAGGAGTGCCCTTATTGAGAAAAACTTTGAAACACCATAGAAAGCATAAAGTAAATCTGCAGTTTTTGAGGAAGCCAAGCAATTGCATCTGATAAAGGAGAAACCATGAGTATAGTTGACAATTCCCTCAGAAAATGAACCATGAGAGACTGTGGACTCTGGGAAACAAACTGAGGGCTTCAGAGGGGAGGGGGGTGGGGGATTGGGATAGGCCGGTGATGGGTATTAAGGAGGGCACATATTGCGTGGAGCACTGGGTGTTATACGCAAATAATGAATCATGGAACTTTACATCAAAAACTGGGGATGTACTGTATGGTGACTAATAGAACAAAAATTATTAAAAATATAAAAAGAAAAAAAAAAGAAAACCCTCAGGAAAATAAAGAGGGAGAGGGGGAGGGAAAGGGAGAGGGGGAGGGAGAGAGAGAGAAGGTGTTGTTTAGAGTGTGAATATAAAATTGGGCAAGAATAGTTTTTAAAATATGAAAGAAACTTAAACATTTTCCCATATATGGGAAAAAAACAATAAGAAAGAGGTTGAGGATACTAGGAAAAGAGGGGATGTTAACAGTGTGAGGTCTCTGCGGGGGCAGAAGTGGAGGAGCTAAAGCACAGAAATGGAACAGTAAGCCTGACAAGGACATGAAGCTGCAGAAAATAAACATGGTGCCACAAAACAGCATTTGTTTTGTTTTGCACTAAGAGCATTAAGCAACCCATACACAGCTGAAGAAAAGATGAACAGTTGAACTCATCCAAGGTCCCTTTTTTTTTTTTACTCAGAATGATGAGTTAGAAAAAAAATGACACACAGAATTGAGGATGTTTCCCAAAGGTATGTATGTTAGACTGAACTATTTAAGAAAGCAAGTAAAAGTATGGAGAAGAAAAGGAGTCAGGAATTTGTGATCTTAATGAAGTTGAATCATTGTGGTGGGTGTAACACAGCAAACAACAACAACATAAACTTGGTATGGTTGAAGACTTCCGTCTGAGAGTGGGATTTCAGAGCCTGCAGACTTTGGAAGTAGAAGGGATAAGAATAAAATTCATCATGTGACACTGAGAGGGAAAACGGATATTGAAAAGAGGTCATACTACATGATATGAAATGTTAGCATACTGCGTAGATTTTCCATGGTCTTATTTAAAACACTAAGAACATTAGAGTGATTAAAAAAAAGAAGAACTATGGAACAGGTACCAGAATATTCAGTGGATGAGGGGGAATGACTATAAAACTGATAGATGAGCAATTGTGTAGAGTACATTGCTGAGTGCTATGGTTCTGAGAGCAGGAAAAGTTCACGTGAGGATATAGTCTGAAAGTCTTGAGTAGCTCTGGTGAGTGAGAAGGATGCTGAAGTTACCACCTTCTCCTAGCTCTGTGAACCACTGGGGAATGCAAGTTTCTCTTAAGAACTTGATGGGAAACATGTCCTAATGGAGTCAGGATTCAGGTAAGGTAAGGTGAATATATTCTCTATAAAAATAAACTCATTTCTCATGAAAAAACTATGCCCAATGCATACAATAGAAAGGATCCTTTTGAGTGTGCTCTGTGCATGTGTGTGGCAGGGAGACACTTCTGAGGAGATGAGGGGTAGGGGAAAGCTGAGATGGGAGAAGTATGAAGATCAAACTAAAAAAAACACTGATAACCAATAGACCTTATTATTGGGGAGTAATCAAGAATGATAAGTATAGAGGCATGTTCTTTATGTTATGTCTTAATGACTCTGCAAATACTATGAAAGTAGTAAGTGTCCTGGGATTTCACAGTAAAGTGAAAGGGGCTAGACTAGAGTGTACAAAATTGAGCAATAGCAAATATATCACATGTATGCTCCTCCTTCCCAATCATGAGCCTATGGCAGGCATGGCTAATTGATTATGGCACTCTTTCCTACTAATACCAGATTCAGTTCAAAGTCCTTCTCAATACACTTATCAAGGCAGTCATTGCCGATTGTCTAAAAAAAACACAGTAATTAAATCAATATTTTAAAACTTTATTTTCTCCACCATTTTTCCTATTTGAATTTTCTTATGGGAGACCTATCCCCACATTCCAGAAAGAAGAGAGGTTAACATTTCCTCTTTCCCTTACGTATGCTTCCTCTCAAAACGAAAGGGTTCTATTCATTATTATCACCTACTTCTCCCAGAAATTCAGGTCTTGTCAAAGATTTGAAGGAGGTTTTTAAAGTCCCTCTGGACTTCCCAGGGCAGTATATTATGTTAGGAGATTTAGATGATTGTATCCCTAATTAATATTCTTGCTTGGTTTTACAAGAAAAAAAATAAATTTATGTTATTTCTTGGTCTCTATTAGGGTGTTCAGGGCAAAACAAGTGAAGTTCTTTGCTTTGGTGAAATCACATTTGGAATATAGTTTTTATTTAATTACATTCTACAAAGAATATTTATAAAATTGAGCCCATCCATGTTATTGTAATACTTAACAGTTTAGTCAACAGACCATATTGCCAAGTTTTAGCTCATACTGGCTGTGTATTTTGGGCCACCTTACTATTTTATTTGTTTGTTTGTTTCTGCATCTGTTACCTACAATAATGTGTGTGGGGAAGGTGATGATACACCCACCTCATTAGGATTAGTGCGATCATTAAATGAGAGAATCAATACTTAGTAGAGTTTCTGGCTCAGTAATTGTGATAGGAACTCCAGTGAGGACAAAGATGCAAACTGTCTTCATTCAAGGGACAACGAGGCTTATGTTTAGCCCAGAAAAGAGATGACTTAGAGGATGAGTGATCTAGCATTTATACGGAATTATGGGCTGAATAAAGTCACACAGAGCAGCTGTATGTTGGCTCTCCCTAAGTAAAGCTATCAAATGATTAGAGCTGTCTAAAATTGGATGCCATGCCTCAGATTTGGTGACTTGTTTGTTGATGGGCCATCAAAAGGGGAGGCTCAATGAATAATCATCATAAATGTTGTGAATTGAGTTTACATAACAAGTATGACTAGAGTATATCCAAGATCTTTATATTCTAAT
Source organism: Ursus americanus (assembly GCF_024610735.1). Lineage (NCBI taxonomy): Eukaryota > Metazoa > Chordata > Mammalia > Carnivora > Ursidae > Ursus > Ursus americanus. The sequence goes on from NC_142141.1 coordinate 12,536,289, forward strand.
GTTGTGCTTTTTATACCATAAATAAGAATTCGTTTGAGGTTGTTTAGTTCTAATGAGTCAGCATAAAAAGAAAAAAAAGAAGAAAAAATTATTTGAGGGAAAAAATTATTTGGTCAAGACAACACAGAATATAGGAGTCAAAATTTAAGGGGTATATTAAATAGTAATTATAGCTCTTTTTAAAAAATTGAACATGGTAATTAAAATCATAGAGAGTTGAGAAAAAGGAGTGGATGGGCACTAAGTTTTAAGCCTTAAATATATGATATATATTTGACATAGCTTTGAATCATCAGAAAAATCTTATGTGATTGGCATTTTTCAAATGGTAAAATTGAATCTCAGAAAATGTATTCATCTAAGGGTGACAAGAAGCTGAGATGCAGACCCTGATCTCTGCCAAAGTTTATGTTTCATAACACTACTGTACACACATGCACATGAACACACACACACACACATACATCTATATTGTTATATATAATAATTGAGTAGCAGTTTCCAAAGAATATATAAATTATCTTCACATGTGATAATTAATAATATATCATTTACTATATATATAGTATATATATAGTGAAGTAGGAAATAGAATCTACTCAGCCTCTTGAAAAGACCCTTCTATTAAAAGTTAACATGATAAACTATAACTAGTGTTTGTAAAACAGGAAAGACTACTGTCATTAAACCATCTAACCAGTGACTTTCTGGATGGCATAGAATTCTTTCATTATTGGGGCACCTGGGTGGTGTAGTTGGTTAGGCATCTGACTCTTGGTTTTGGCTCAGGTCATGATCTCAGGGTCCTGAGATAGAGCCCCGCATTGGGCTCTGTGCTTAGCACGGTTTCTGCTTGGGTTTGTCTCCCTTTCCTTCCATCCCTCCGCCCTGTGCTCACTCACATGCTCTCTCTCTCATATAAATAAATAAATCTTAAAAAACAAAAAAAAAGGGAATTCTTTCACTATTGCTGATGATTCAAAAAATGACTTAATTTTTTAAGGAAAAAGTTTGGCTTTTTTAATCTCCCAGAGTGGTAGAAATATTGATAACTGCATCCAATTTATTGAGAAAATATAACTGAAGATATCATATCTTGGAAAAGGAATTGAAAAAATTATTTTCAAAATAAAACAATTTTCTTTAAGCATATTGATACTTTTCATATGAAGAAAATACATAAATGCATAAATTCAATTTGATTTTCTCTTACCTCTTTTACTTCCTCCTTGCCAAGACAAACATATATTTTAAATCTCTCTCAAATGGATTTATAGAATAAAAAAAAAGTGAGATACAGATTTAATAAAGAAACCTATTAAAATAGGCTTGTGACTGACAACTAGGGTTAGGAGAACAACTTCTATATAGTATTTCACTGTCAACTAGAAGCTGAAAAATAGCAACTAATTCATCCTTGAAAATCTATATCCTAAGCTAAATTAAAACAGGATACATATACAAAACATAATAGGTTCAGTATTTCTACAAATATCTAATTAATTCTAGGTGATGAATGAGATTTGGATGCAAAGTATGAAAAGAGTAAAACCACTTCTATATCTACAGGGCGATATTTCCCAGAAAGCCCAAATGACATTGCCTTAGAAACAAGACTTGATTATTAGTCATTTAGAAACTCGAAACATAATTTGGGTCAACTGTAGCCTAACTGTTGGGTTTATTTTTCTTTATCTTCTATGATATATAAATGGATGACCTATACCTATCTATAGAGATATGAGGTATATATACTAATATAAGCTATATATACACACATACACATGCACACACATATCTTCACTATATAACCTACCCTCATATGTATATATGTATATGTATACATTTATGTATGTGTGTATGTATGCACATGTGTGTATATATATAAGATATATATACACACATATATATATGATTGTACTGCCAATTGAGATATATTAAAAATCATGAGAGAGAAACAAGAAGGATTGTAAAGTTTATAGTTCTTGGCTTAAAGATTTAATTTGATGATGGTCTTAGTTGGCAGGATTTTTATCATTGTTAATGGAAAGTCTGCCAATTCACTGAAGAATGAAAAATGATTTTATCATGTACAGTCCTAACCTAAACATATTTTATCGTACATGTAGTTGTGACTCTCTAAAGTACAAAGCTTTCATCCAGTGTATTCATAAAGGTTAATTTTTTGAGCAACCTTCACATAAATCGCTTTACTGTGAATTACCTACTGATCTTCCCATTGAATAGAACCTACTACTAAATCTTGTTTATTAATCTACCAGTTCATATTGATCATACACAGATAGAAATTTTCCTTAATGTATACTAAAGCAATTAAATGGTTACAGAAGCACAGAAAATAACCTCTTACTTAATTTTTTGTTTATTTGTTTAACGCTATTCAAGTCTTGTTTCTGAGGTGTGGACTACACCTTCTTCTCAATTTTTATCCCTAAACTTCCACCACCATTCGAAAACCAGCAAGGATTTTCTTCATCACTGCCCTCAGGGTATGGATAATAAAGAGAATGAGGACAAATTTTTGGATTTTTGAGTGCCTTAGTAGATTGCGTTAATGTATTATGGAGATAATATTCCATGAAAGCTAAGGCCTTCAATTTTAAGAGCCAATCACTTAAGAGAAGTTTCGGTTTGTTTTAACATAATCCAAAAGTTTATCTTCACATAGAAAGAGCAGTTTGAAGACTCAGAGAAAACCGTTTATACTCAGGAGTCAGCGAATTTACCCTGTAAAGGACCAAAGAGTAAATATTTTAGGCTTTGTGGGTTATACGATCTCTGTCTCAACTACTCAGCTCTGCCATTTTAATACTAAAGCAGTCACAGACAATAAATGAATGGATGAATATGCCTGTGTTGCAGTAAAACATTATTTATGGACACTGAATTTTGAAATCTATGGACATGCCTTGTGTCACAAAATATTCTTTTTATTTTCTAGCCCTTTGAAAATGTAAAAACCATTCTTCTTTTAAGATTTATTTATTTTAGAGAGAGAGAGAGAGAGCATGAGCAGGAGGGGCAGAGGGAGACGGAGAGAGAATCTCAACCAAACTCTGTGCTGAGTGTGGAGCCCAACATGGGGCTCAACCTCAAAACCCTGAGATCATGACCTGAGCGGAAACCAAGAGTCCGACACTTAACCGATTGTGCCACAGAGGTGCCCCACTCTTAACTTGAGGACCCTACAAAAACAAGCAGTGGCTACACGTGGCACATGCACCAAAGTTTTCTGACCCTTGGTTTATACTGCAAATCAAGAAGATAAAAGTATGTCATAAAATCTGTATCTTCCCCAGACTAATAAGAATTCTGGAGTCTAGTAGTCTATACTCTACCTCTCTAGGAAAGCTACATTATAATGACATGGAAATAGATTTTGCTCTCTAAAAATGTTGGCTTGATCAGTCAAAACAGATATGACCAAATAAACTATTTTAAGTTGAAGGTACTGATGCTAGACTAAATTATTGCCCCCAAAATATGCACTGTCTACTCCATGAAATCAGTCAATGAATGTTACCTTTTCGGGGGGGGGGGAAGACTTTATGGATGAGATTCATCAAAGATTTTGAGATGGGAGATTATCCTTAAACACCATCATAATTGTGTTTATATGAGAGATGCAGAGGGAGATTTGACAACAGAAAAGGAGAAGACAAGGTGACCAAGAAGGCAGAGATTGATGACGTGGTCACAAGGCAAGGAATGTCGGCAGCCACCTGAAGATAGAGGAGGAAAGCAGCAGATTCTCCTGTAGGGCTTCTGGAGGGAGCCCTATAAAAACCCTGATTTCAGTGTAGTGAAATTGATTTCGTCTCAAGAATTTTGAGAGAATAAATATTTTTTGTTTTAAGCCATAAAGTATGTGGTATTTTGTTACATAAGTTATAGAAAACTAATAGAGTGCTCAAGCACTAAGAATCTACATCCTTATTAGGGGAAATGGTACTATGTTAATTTTTACATCCTTACTTTATTTTCTATCATTAAACTTCACAGAATAAAAGGGATGTATAGGTGACTTATTACCAGGGTTGGGATCTATATTAAAAAGTCATGCCTTGGGGCGCCTGGGTGGCTCAGTCGGTTAAGCGTCTGCCTTTAGCTCAGGTCATGGTCCCAGGTCCTGGGATCAAGCCCCACATTGGGTTCCTTGCTCAGCAGAGAGTCTGTTTCTCCCTCTGCCCCTCCCCCCACAACTCATATGCTCTCTCTCTCACTTGCTTTCTCTCAAATAAATAAATAAAATCTTTTAAAAAAAGTCAAGCCTTTTTTGTTTTATTATTTTTGGTTATACAGTACACCTTTATAGAATGATTTATTGTAAATTGGACAGCTAGTTAATTAGAAAAAAAATTTAATTCTAATCTTAATTTTGCTTTCCTGTAATTTCCATCAACTGGTCCTAGCTGTGCTCTCTCAAGCCACCCCAAATAGCTCTAAGCTTTCTATTAAATCATAATACTTTAACATACTTGAAAAAAATAATGTCAATCCCTAGACCCCACCCTTCCCCACCCTAGAGTATCCTAGCCTAGCCTATAAATCTTCTCAAAGCAAATTTATTTAGTTCCATTAACTATCTTGTATGTAACTGTGATTTCTGTAAACCTCATCATCTGGATTCCAGGAAAATGGCAGGAAACTATCAAATTAATAATAATAATTCATTTCTGGTGACATTATCACATGCTAGGTGTGTACTAATGGCCTTATCTCCAATATTGCTATCTCCATTTTATAAAGGAGGAAACGGAGTTTAGGAGAATTGAAGTCATTTATCCAATATATCTAGTAAAGAGTTGAAATGAAGATTTGTATTCATATTTTTTTAAGATTTTATTTATTTATTTTAGAGAGAGAGTGTGTGTGCACAGCAGGGGGAGGGGCAGAGGGAGAAGAAAAGAATCTCAAGCAGACTTTGTGCCAAGGGCAGAGCCCTACATGGGGCTCAATCCCAGGACCCTGAGATCATGGTTTGAGCCAAAACCAATAGTCAGACACTTAACTGACTGAGCCACCCAGGCACCCCTGTATTCATATTTTAAAACACTAAAACGTATGCCCTAAACCACATTGTATGTCAAGCAATAGTTTCTTTTTTAGGAAGCTTCTCTCAAATGTGTTGCCCTCACAACAGTTCCTAGCATTTAACTTGAGGTTACAGTAGAGTGATTTGACTAGAAGGACCTTATCAAGTGGAATGTCACAAATCTTCATTTCACAAAATTCACTTTAACATTTTAAAACACAGCTATGGTATTCAACTAGCTCATGCTGAGGTCATAGTTAATTAAAAATTCTATTTTTAAACAGAAATAATTGTTAAATTGGGCCTCTATTTTGTGTTTATGAAAATTCTTTCCAAAAATTATACTATGCTATTATTAAATATTATTAAAGTATTATTTAAAGTATATTTAAAGTATTATTAAAATTACACATATTATTATACTATGTATGATATAACTTTGGGTTCTACCAATTACTTAAGTGCTTAGGTTCACAGACTGGATTAACCATAATCCTTGATTCACAACATCTTCTCATTACTAATCAGTTAGCTACTTTTAATAATGTAGTACATACCTGCGAACACACTCTATGACCCAAAATCATGTTGGCCATTTTCTTTTTTTCCTTTTAATACAGTTTGTTGCATTTATGGATATTGTCTTCTTTGTATTTCAATTGTATTGTATTTGTATTTCAATTTTTGAACTTCTATAAAGGACATCATGCTACATCTAGTTGTTTGGGAGTTTTTCATTTAATATGATATTGCTAAGGTTCACTTATTGCTGATATGGCTTACTTAATTTCTCTCCTGGAAATAGTCCATTGTATAAATATTACATTATATTCATCTACAATGGGAGACATTGGGGGTTGTGGACATTGAAAACACATTTGTTGTTATTTTTGGTGGTGGTGTAATTTTTTAAAGCTCTCTTAGGGTACCTAATGAACAAAGCTCTTGACTTTAATACAGTTACATTTTTCTTTTGTTTAAGAATTTTCTTCCTATCCAAGTTCTAAATAATATTTATCTACATTTTCTATGGAGTCTGAATTTTTCTTTTAGATTTAACACCCTTGATAAATACTGAGCTATTTTAGGATTGGATTTTATCTTTTTCCTTATATATAACCATTTTCCTACCTCCACTGAATGGTCTCTCCTTTTTTACCAATGGGAGAGTCACTTTTGTGAGACATCAAAGTTCTAATTCTACAGGTATCTTTTTGGGGCTCTTTATTCTATTTCATTGGTCTATTGGTTCAACCCTATGTCAATAAAACACTCTCTAATTACTATAGCTTCAGAATAAGGCACTTAGGGAAATTGCCTTTTTATAAAAAGTAATTTTGTAGAAATGACTAGTCTTCACCAATGTACTCTTTTCCCTCCTTCTGTGCAAACATAATATTTTATTTCACAGCCCTCCACCATTTGGGCAGACCCATATGATGAATTCTAGCTAATGAAATTTCATTTGAAACCATGTATATCACCTCCAGACAGAGACAACAAAATGCCCATTCTCCAATCTCTCTTTTCCCTTCTCACAATGTCCAATTAACTCCGTGTTTCAAACAGACAATGTGATAGAGGCTCCGACAGCCTAATCACATTTCTCTATGGGACATGAAAGGTGAATGAGGACTACATTTTGTGTAAGAAAGATATTTACGTTTTAGAGTTGCTTGTCACTGTATTTATAATGAAGTTATATTATGAATTCAAATCCTTAGTTATTTAACTATGTATAAATAAAAAAACTTTTTTTTTTTGGTGAATAACCTTACACACTGAAACCAACATGGGTTAGGATACAAGGCTTCTATCTGTGTTATTTATTTATAAAATGACAGTTTAAAATTATCCTCCCTACCTAGTAGTTTCAAGTTAAGAGAAATTTTTATTTAAAAAATAAGATCGTAAGAGAGCATGAGACAGCAGATGGGGAAATTGAGAATCTGATGGCTTTCCACATGAAGTATCAATATTCTTGCCTGGCAAAAGTTTTACCTTCTAAAAATACAAAGTTGAATGTTTTAAGAAATATGGGTTTTATTCCTAAACTAGGATTCCAAAAATTAGGAAAAAAGGACAAAAAGAACATTTTCAGTAATTAAAGATTAAAATGTGTCACAAAGAAAAGACTATAGAATGGTATTATATAAGGTTTTGTCCTGCATAGAAGGTAATCTGTTTCTTTTGCCTTTCTTTGTCCCTACTAAGTGATTATAAAACTATGGATGAGATTTAACTAGGAAGTGAAGGTATATTTTATAAGTTAAAGGTCTGGAAAAAATAAGAGTCAAACTTTGAGCTGCAACAAGGACTAAAAAATTTTTTTACATGATTGACATAGTTTAAATGGATATTTTAGCAACTAAACTGGTATACTATAGGTATTTACCAAGTATTTTGGTTTTTTACATTGAATATTTATAGAGTTATGAATAGCTATGATACTGTCATTATTAACAAAATTTACTTTTGTGATAAAGCTACAGTAATTTTACAAAAAAGAAACCTTTTATTGTTTTCAAATGTTTTCACTGAGTTGAAACTTTTTTACACTTCAGGATTTGTACTATAAAAATCCTATTGCCATAATACTTGCCTGCAGCTAGATACTTAAGTTATCACACTACAGATTGATTTAAATTGAGTGTAATTATCTGCCTAGAATCTTTAAAAAAATTTTCCCCTTCTTTAACCATTAATTTTCAAAACCATGATTATACACAATAAGTTTAGTTGGTGGTCTTTAATTAGTGTCTATTAAAATAAAATCTATATGCTGGTTAATTTAATCTGATTAAAAGAGAATCACATGCATAATCACTAACATAGTGAGCCATTTTGTGAATTTGAAATGGGGTCTCTTAACTTTTACAGCTGAAAGATGTGCTTGATTCACCCACATTAAAATGTTGCTAAAGTTCTTATATTCACCCATTAGCTTGGCACTTTAAAAATGTAAATGAGATTCCACTTTTCACCTATCAAGTTGAAAATGGTAAAGTTGGAAAAGTTTGAAAATACACTGCATTAGTAAGAGTATAAAAAAGTCAGTCACTTTCCCATATGTACTGTGGCAAGTATTAATTGAGATGATTTTTTGAGAATGATTTAATAATTTATTTCAAAAATTTAAATAATCAAATCATTGACCAGTAATTTTGTTTCCAGGAATTAATCCAACTGATTTTCTTCTTTAAATGTACAGAAGTATGTATAAGATGATTCATTTTTTTGGAAGTGGGAATAATAAATGTCCTTAAAGGCACTATGAAATGGGGACAAATCCATATAATGGAATATAATATTACTCTGCAGTTATTCAAAAGAAACCCAGAAACCTGTGTGTTGCTATAGACAATTGCTACAAAAATAAAATAAATGGTGTGCATACTCTGCTTCGATGCATGTATTTTAGAAAAGTGTTTGTGTACATACACCCACATATTTACGTTTGCATGTGTAGACAGTTTTTGAAATATACAAAAATAATTTTTAACAATGGTTGCCATTGGTGATGTGGATTTGGAATTTGGGTAAGGAGAATTTATTCGTTACACTGTTAGACTCTTTCTCCTTTCTTTCTTTCTTTCTTTCTTTCTTTCTTTCTTTCTTTCTTTCTTTCTTTCTTTTTTTCTTTTCTTTTCTTCTTTCTTTCTTTCTTTCTTTCTACCATATACATATATTTATTTTCATTTAAAAAATCACGCAAATAAAGCAAAGGTAGAGCATGTTAGCATGTTTAGTCTTTTCAACATGCAGCACTACAACAGAACACTGACTATAAAGACTGTCCTGTGTAGCCTGCTGGGTGCTACAAAGATCCTCTGTCCCTTGTCATACCCATTCCAACTAGTTTTCAGTGACTTAGCAGTGACCTCAATTGCAGAATGAATATCCGAGCAAAGTCTGGTAAAAAAAAAAAAATCCTGACTCTTTATAGAAAGCTATTTTTATGTATATAATTTCTTAAGTTATTCTATGCAAGGCATCAAATTTTATTCTTCAGCAATTAGATAAGTATACCCTAGAGCTATTCACATCATTCGAACTCTTTCCAGGTATCTGATCATCTACCATTGATCTATATCCCCATGGTTTATTTCTTTTTATTTTGCAAAAAAATATGAAAGGTTTTTGCCAAACAATATTACAGCTAGGAACTGATGCTGTGAGACTGGAAGCCTGCCCCTCGTTGTAGAATAAGATTGTATCATTAAATAGGGTTCTCAGGTATTTGCCAACCTGGGTAATGATGTCTCTCTGGGATACCTGCCCTTTTGGCAGCCTCCCATCTAGGCACGAGTCAGCAATCACAATTAGTGTGAAGTGGAATGAGAGTGCCAAGTCTGCAGAATGCAGAGGAAATGCAGCAAAGTCTGAAATGCAACTCAGTGAGCAGTCACAATCCTCAAGGCAAAAATTGCTCCATTCTTTAATGGGAATAAAGCAATGACGGATTGACTGCCAAACTATATTCTCTGTGCAGGAATGCCTGATCGTCCTGTCAGTCTTTCAACCATTTCAGAGTACTCCCAATATGATTCTTTCCTCCCAAATAGTCTCATACGCCTTTCCCCAGGTACTTGTGGCAGAGAGAAGTGACACAGAGTTAAGGACTCCTGTTGAGGACAGCCAGAATGAGGTTTATCCTTTACTGAAGAGTTTGGGGAAAGATTGAATAAATATAAAGCAGAGAATAAAATGGTTACAGCTGTTTGAGTAAATTCATACAACAGATTTATCAGGTGAGAGATAGCTTTAAGATTCTAAAGTACACTTGGGAGGTAGGGCAGAGAAATTTCAAATCAATATATGTCTTCCTTTAATTATGCTTTCATGCTGGCCATTCACCTTGAGGTTATATCTCGGGATATAGCACTCTTAAACTCCTAAGTATTTGTTTGTGCTGCATATTCTTGACTGTGTCTCTTATAGCTGCATTCCCATAGCAGCTAGCAGATTGCCTTGAATATGATGTGAGGGTTGGGTGGGCAAGTTTAGTCTTATTTGTTGATATGTTATCAATATTCTCGCTTACCTTAAGTTGTAGCTTGAACATATCTGGAGCTAGAAAAGGCATGGTATTTTCTGATTTACATCTAGATATTAGTTGACCCACATAATTATTTGGAAACACCTTTTTAGAGAGCTGGCATACTGCAAAAAACAGACGCAGAATTGTATTGTGTCTACCTTGCCTTTTTCTCTTTTCCTGTAGTGACTTAATACGGATTATACAGAACCACCTAACAGCCACAGTTGCATTGACAATTAACAGTAACTTCACAGTTAGATTTTCTCTCCATACCTTCTAAGTAAAATACACAGAACGCTGCTACTCCAAGTCATACATACTTTTAAATTCTGTTAAATTAATCCCCAGATGAATGTAAATATCTTTTGTTTCTTAAAACACAAGTGCCATTACTGAAACTCCTTAAATTTACAGACACCAAAACCATCAATGAAAAAAATCTTGTCAAAATGGGCTTACAGGTGGACATTCTGCTTACTCTCTCATGCATTTAATTGAATTTTGTGCAATTTCATGTGCATTATAATAGACTTCTTTTACACCATCAGGAAACAAGTTTTAAAACATGTGCTGTGCATTAAACATCACATAAATATTCAGCAAGGGAAAGAAAAACAGTTCTGAAGAAGTATAGTGATTTTACAGTCTCTGGTTTCTAATAAATTTTTACAGCAATCCTAAACTGCATTAGCAAGTCCCGGTTTATTGTCAGGCTTCTGCACAACATCCCTCAATGACATGTCAAATCTTTACCACAGCAGTGGAACTCCTAAAGCTGTCCTCATTGGCAAGAATCTTGTCAGATTAAATTGCCAGCTCTTGTCAAGTAAAGATATATGATCTGATCGTATTCTCCTGATGATGACATGAGTTGTCCTTTCACTGTGGCTGGATTGTAAATTCTCAGGACATCCCAGTGACCACAGATTTTGAGAATAAAAAGAATTTATTGACCTTTCAAAATGACAGTTCTCCCCTGAATAAAATGTCCAATCATTTAACAATAGGATTCTTGCTTTTTTATGTTGTTATTATATATCTTTTATCAACACACTTATTTGGTAACTTAGGATATCGTGTATGTTTTACTCCCCGCCTCTCTACACTTTTTTGTCATTTCCTAAATTAAAGGTCATGCATGTCTATCTGTCAAGAAATTATTTTCTATTTCAGGCATTCAGAATGTTATATATGTATAGCAGAACTCCTAGATGCTCTTTGGTACTTTGGATTTTTGTTTAAAAACATTAAAAAAAAAACAAAACCCAAAACATTGTCAGACAATGACAATCCATGGTCAAGAATGGCATTTATGGTGCCAAATTTTAAACACCCCAAATAAAAGCAATTGTTTTCTTTGTGTGAGTATGTCACTGCCAACTTCAGAAAATAGTACACATGTTATGAGGCAGGATAAGATATCCTATGCCTTTCTAAATTCAGGGCATCACATATCTTTTGAATCAAATAAATTGAATATTTATCACAATTAAAAAGAATGGCTTGGTTCTTAGAAGAATACAGGAATCCAGGTGCGGGATTTTACACACCTCAGCATATGTCCCAAGTGCAGTTAGATTTCAGAAGTTGAAACTCTTTCTGTGAAATAGCAGACATCATTAACCTCAATATTTATAAAAAATCTAGAACTACACTTTAAATGGTAATTTCAATAGTCAGGAAAACGTTGCTTTATAAAGATAGTAGGAGGTCATGTGAAAAGGCACATATTTTCTCTGTTAAAATTGTTCTCCACTTCAAATATTTCATTAAACAATAGCATTCCGCTCAAATTATGATAAACATAATCTGACCCTTTAATTAAATTTCAACATTAGACTGAATACTACTAATATTTTCTTATGAATCAATCTAGGAGTATTTTGCATCATAATGTCTCACATTATCAAATAACAAAAGTTTTCATTTTAAGCATGCATTTTAAATACATTTTTATATAAACATCTTCCACATGCAAAAAAAGATTTCACATGCATAACAAATGAGTCCAACAGAAGATTCAAAACAACTTGCTGAAATTTAGATTTATCCATAAATTGGGCTTAGCGTCATTCTATCCTATTACAGTGTTTGGTTCTTACTCAAATATCCATCAATTGCCCACAAAAATGTCATTCAGATGTTTAAATCACTACAGGCTTCCTTTACGTATGGAAATTGACTTTATACTGGATTAAATTACATTAATTTCTCATTTTGGACTAGAATTATATATATTTAAGATCTGACTTAATCTTGATTGAGTTGATCAAACCACAAAAACAAAATAGCATGTATTTCTGCTTTATAGCTACAAAACTATAAATCCGACCTTTTAAAAACAATGCCTTTTAAACACCTTAAAAATAATGATTTTTAAGTTGGGAAAGATAAGCAATTTCTTTCCCAGACTCCTGCAAATTCAAATCACAAAACCAACAAAATTTTATTATGGGCATGAGATTTAGGTGACTCATTTTGTTTTAAATATCCTTAAATATCCTTAAATTTAGTGCTGGATTATAAGATGTTAAATACTGTATAATAATATTATAGTTCATAATATAACTTAAAATAGTTAAAACTCAATGTTAATTTAGTATAAATCATCATTACTTGTAATAAATATCAAAAGTATCAAACAGTTCATTTTATACCTTCTTTCAATATAATGTTAATACAATTCTGAATAAACTAAACAGGTAAATTTCCTCCAATATATTTCCTCTATTAGGATGTGAAGTATTATATTTCTATTCTGAAAACTTTAATAATAAAAAAAATATTGAAGGCAATATGCTAACTGAAATGTCAGACAGAAAAAGACAAATACTGTAAGATATCACTTATATTTGAGGTCTAAAAAAAGTAAAAACTGAACTCATAGATACGACAGATTGTTGGTTCCCAGAGGAGGGTGTTGGGGATGGGTAAAATGGGTGAAGGGGGTCAAAAGGTACAAACTTCCAGTTATAAGATGAATAAGTCCTGGAGATGTAGTGTACAGGACCATCACCATAGCTAACAACCTGTATTGCATATTTGAATGTTGCTAAGAGAGTAGATCTTAAAATTCTCATCAAAAAAAAAAATTGTAATTATGTTTGGTGCTGGATATTAACTAGACTTGTTGTGGTGATCACTTCACAATATACATATCCTAAACTAAGATTAATACAATGACAACCTAAAACATATAATGGTATATGTCAATTATATATCAACTTAAAAAGTAAGTTTTAAAGTTGCATTACTATTAAATACATACATGCACACATGCATATATAAATATATACATAAACTTGGTACATATTTGTGCTTATAACATAAAAGCAGATGAACACACCTTAAAAACAATTAACTAGAATCTCCTTAATAAAAGTAGTGTCCACTTAATAATTTAACTCCTATGATAGAAGAAATATATACATACTTGTAATAGCATCCCCAAGTTAAGAACATAATTTAGGGAATTTTCCTCCAATCTATTTTACCTATCCAAATGATAGCTGTTTAGCTGAAATAAAATTTGTTTATTTTCTCCGCTGATAATAATGTTGTTTCTTATTTGTATTTTTTTAAAAATCTGCTTCAATTGAGCACAAGAACAAGATTTAGATAAATTCTTAGTTTCTTTATGGATCCAACATTCTATTTAAACATGTGTGTTAAAGATTTAAGGAATTTGTTACTCTTTACACTGCTAAAAAAGGACTTTTTCAGGAAGTCTTAACTACCTACATTAATCTCATCCAAAAACAGAGTAAAGTGATATATCAGAAAACCAAAGCAACAACAGATTAATGTTGCTGTATTAAAATCCTATTTACATAAAATTAACATAAATATGAGTTAGTATGCCATATGCTACAGCATCTGCTCTTCACTTTATTAATAACAAGACTGTCCCCTATAGGGATCTTAAAATTAATACATATTTAAGTTGTATTTATATACATATTTGGAATTTTGACAATATGATATATATGAAATGTTGCCAATTACAAATAGGATAATTTATACTGAAATGATACAGTCATCAGCTGTATTTTGACCATAGCTTATGATAGGTGGTTTTTGAGATACTCCACATTTTTTCTTGAATGACTTTTTAATTAATTTTAGGTTAAGTAAAACCTTTATCCCACATAATTACTCCTATTACCCCTAACTTCCTAATATAAATTATTAACAGTGTGTTTATGTGTGTACGTGTGGATATGCATATATGTATACATACATGTGTGTTTATATGTATGTATACAGTGTATGTGTATAAATAGATACAGATACAGATATGATTCTGGTGCTACAGCCACTTATTTTCTTCCTGAAGTTGATAACTGAGGAATCAGACTTCAGAATCTCTTCAGAATCTTTTTGTTATAGCCATTTAACATCTGGGAATTGTGGTCTCCCTCTCCTGAAAAATGGCACACATGGTCACAATGCGATCCTTCAAATATTTTTTAGGAGACTACAAATACTTTGAAGTTCATCTTTGGAAGCCGATGAAGAATGATTTAAATAAAAATCAGATGCCCGATGTCTCACCTTTCAAGGAGTCCACAAGCATTTGTCCTCAATTTTTTTTTATTCTCTGTAAATATCGAGTAGTCATTCAATAGCATAATGTATAAAATTTACAGATTAGTATTTCAGTGTCTACTAAGTTCTATATATTTTGATTATGATCCTAAAATTTTGTCTTGTCTCTTCAAATTTTAGTTATAATCTTTGTACTTAATTTTGTGTTTCATACTACAGATTTTTGAGTTGAGTTTTTAGGTTGTTCTCCAAGACGGTGCTACTCAGTGTTGTGCAGAGATCAACAGTGCCAACAATATTTGATTGGAATCTCAGGCTCCAACCCAGACTATGGAATCTGTATCCACATTTTAGCAAGATGCCCAGAGAATATGAGATCACATTAAGCATTAAGAAGTACTGGATTAAGACACGCTTCAGAATAAAAAACATTAGAATTTTTAAGTAAGTATTCTTTGGGGTATTTAGTCTTATACATTGATTTATATCTACTTTATTACTATAATATTTCCCTTTGCATTTCTTAATTCCAATTACTTCTATTTAGTCATATTTTCGTTCTCCTTTTCTTTTTTATCCTTCATTAATATCTGCTCTCAGGATGCCTGGGTGGCTCAGTCGTTTAAGAGTCTGCCTTCAGCTCAAGTCATGATCCCAGAGTCCTGGGACCAAGTCCCACATTGGGCTCTTTGCTTGGTGGAGAGTCTGCTTCTCCCTCTGCCTTTGCTGCTCCCCCTGCTTGTGCTCTCTCTCTCTCTGTATCTCTCTCTCTCTCTCTCTCACAAATAAAATCTTTAAATATAAATAAATAAATAAATAAATAAATAAATAAATAAATAAATATCTGCTCTCTTGTCCCAGATAATAATGATACATTTTGACTAAAATAAAAATCAGCTTGATGAAGATCATAATTGTGCTTATTTTTCTTTGTAGGAAGATGATCATTTGACAGGAAAAGATAATCACGACTCATGTATTCAAAAGAAAAAAGCAACTAATTGGGAAAAATAGCACTTAGTGATTTTTTCTACCTGTCTGACAATTGCTTGATAATATAAACTAAAACATATTGTGAAATATTGGTTCACTAAAAATTATAAATTATGGGCTGTAACTTTATATGGTAGTTAATCCAGGTAATACCAGAAAAGTATTTCCAGGATTTTTAACAATACTAGGGAATAGAATTTGGATTCATTGTTTTCTGCATTCATAACATTGGTTATCAATGCTTTAAGGTTGTTGCCACAAAATTAACACTTGTCTAGAACAATTCTATACATGTTTAGTGTATGGTATGTCTACAAATTTATTTCTAAAACTAGCATCACTGTCTATGGAAGAGAATCTTCATCTACAAATTCAGATATTAGAGAGTACATTTACCTCTGAAGTATTTTTCAACATAAAAAAGTAGAAGTAATTAGGTGGGCTCAATACTAATACAAGTAACAACTACACATAATGTTTTTTATTTAGAGTTAATGAAGAGTTCATGTGGAAATCCATACCTTTTCAAGTTATATGTTCTATGTTCATGTTTTATAAGGAATCAAATCAAAATTTGTTTCCCATACTGTAAATTTGTTTTGTTATACTGTATATTGAAGAAAGGAGTATATTACAAAAGATTTTTAAAAATCACAGGAATACCCTAATGAGCTAATGCTCTATACCTAAAAAAAAAAAAAAACAAAAACAAAAAACCCAAAACTTTATAACGTGCCCAATTTGAGCCAGAATGTTATATCAATGAAATTTTGAAGGTAATTGAACAAATTAAGTGTTTCTGCTTGGTTTCCCAGCCTTGGGGTAAACTCAGGCCTATCCATCCTGGAAATCAGAAGAAAGAAAAAATACATTATCTATATTATACCCACAGTGAAAGTGAAAATGACCGATGGCATTCTTGAAATATTGCAAATCTTTTCTAATTTTAGTGAAGATTCTCCTTTACCTTAGCAATGAGGGGCTGTAACCTAGCTAAACGTCTGAAAAATATTTACCAAAGGCAGGATTACCTCAAAGTCCAGTCGATATTAAGATTCTATATTTAATAGCAATATCTTCACAGGAAAACAGAATTTAAATGACATTTCTAGAATACATGTAGAGATGTTGAAATTGTCTTGTTTTCATTTATTTGAGGTTTTTATCTTCTTTCTAAAACTGCCTGAGATAATTAGAGAAATCTAGAATTGTCTCATCAAAAAAATAATACCAATACAAAACAAGGTACCATCTGGACTCCCATGTTAATCTGACCATCTGCAGCTTTGACCCCTCTTTGTAAATATATCTAAGGGAATTCCCATCATTTTTGATGAGTAAATAAATGTCCTAATGATAGCAATTCAGTCACAGCTTTATAAATTAATTCATTCAATTAATATTTATTGAACATCCACTAGGTATGAAGGAAAATCACAATTTCCAACTAAGTCCCTCTATTTTTAACTTTCCAAGGGCCAAGTTTTTTGAGAACTGGGGAGATGCCAAGTCTAAGGAACTTTCAGTAACTTTGAAGTAAGAGTAACTATGGGAGCGGAAGGAACAGGAAGAGATAAACAGGTAGATGCGATAGGACTTGAAAGCTGATATTCCCTGGGATATCCTGGCTGCTATTAACAATACATTGTTTGCAGGAGTACTCCCTCTTAGGAAAATCAGTTATGTATAGCTGATTATCTCGAGGATAACTTAGCCTCCAAGAAAAATTAGACCTCAAATGATGGCACATCTGGTTTCCATAATTATGCACCCATTTAATTCATTAAATAACCAATATAGATGTGTTAGCCCTGTCTTTCTTCCAAAGAGCTTCTACCATTGAATAGTATACATGAACTCCTAGCTCAAAGACAGTAGGTAGACATGATTGTGACTATTTGTCCTTCTGCAGTAAGGTCTAGAAGTGACCTCAGGAATGACATTTGTACCAGTTTATATACTCTTGTATTTTAATAACAGTATGATTTCTATTGGAATTAAAAATTAGCAGCAATTTAACCTCTAAACAGTAGCACTGATAGCATAGTTTCATTTAACAAGTCTCATTGAGCTCATTGGTACAAAAAAAAAATCCTATACCAGTATCTGTCTTTTGAATTCTACCCCTGTCCAGGTAATCAGAGAAACTAGAGTCTCATATGCTGGTTTTCTAATTACCCTGGCAACCGTCCCCTCTAAATCCCTTTTCCTGCACATTGAACATGGTGTTACCCTCCAGTGGAGCTCTCTTCTCCCTTTTCATGCTAGTTCCTACCAGGTTAATTGACATTGGTGTTATATTGGTTCTATTAACCTAGATTTCTTTTTAATTCATTCTTGTTTCCCTAGGCCTACCATTTTTTAAAATTTTTATTGTGTCCTTGGATTACTGGTAACTCTTTCGATGATCACAATCCTCCAAATCAAGTCACATTCTCTAATATAAAGTGTAAAGAAAGCACATAAAATTGTCCTTACAGGCCTCAATGATCTATGTTAGTATTTTTTAGATTAGATTCACCTAGTAAACTGGATATTACCTGGTCCTACTTCCATGTTGGGGATTCACTAGAACTTGAGTAGACCATAGAAACCTGAATTTGGCAATCCTGAAAAAAGTTGAAAAACACTTATCCAGGAGATTGTTATGCATATGATAAATGAATAGCAATTCTAAGTGTGGGCACAAGTGAAAATTTTATAAGCCAAAGGTAATTTTCCCCAACTGTGCTTCGTAAAACACTAGAATTTGAAAATATGTTAATAGTGCGATAAGGAGGGGCGCCTGGGTGGCACAGCGGTTAAAGCGTCTGCCTTCGGCTCAGGGCGTGATCCTGGCGTTGCGGGATCGAGCCCCACATCAGGCTCCTCTGCTGTGAGCCCGCTTCCTCCTCTCCCACTCCCCCTGCTGTGTTCCCTCTCTCACTGGCTGTCTCTATCTCTGTCAAATAGGTGAATAAAATCTTTAAAAAAAAAAAAATAGTGCGATAAGGAAAAAGAGTTGTACAGGAAAATATATTTGGGCTTATACCACACTAAATAGAAGTTTTTACTATTTTGTGAAGATTTTAATATAGTAATTTGAACTGTGATTCTACAAGATGGGCATCAAGTATACATTTATTTGCTAAATATATTTCATGCAAATACATACTTTCTTAAAGTTTCTTATGATTGCTCATGTATTTTTAAGCATCGTGTCATAGTGGAATGGGAAAATAAAGAAAAACTGATAGCTGATGGTAAGGTGAACTTTTGAAAAAGATGTTTGACAAGCTAATATTGAAACTTCTAATATATGCCAAGCATTCAAGGTAGTATGAGCATTATAAATACAATTATTACTATTATAATGAACTGTTCAAATGCTGTGGCAGACACCTTAAGTAGAAATAAATTTTACAGGAAATATACCACAGATGATTTTTATATTATCTCCTTTCTGTCTTGGCTTTATAGACAGTTATATGTTTGACTTATTGTAGTTTCTAGACTTTATCTGTGATTATTCTATTTATCAAAAAGAATAAAAAAAAACACCCAATGAAAGTCATACTACTTTGTATTGACAAACTAACCTTAAAATCACAAAGCTTTCCATATTCAGAGAAATATACTTGTGAAATGTAGTATATTTACAATGGCCAAATAGTATTGGGGCCATGATTTCTAAAGGTCTCATCCCAAAGAGTGTGAATTAAATCCATTTTCACTGGTATACATGACTCTGCCAAACTAGATAAAATACAGGAAGTTTTTCTAAAAAGATGTAAAAATAGCTATTCTGTTAGAATATAAATATTATCATAATATCTTTATTAACTGTTGTCCACACATGTTTTATGCTGTCCATATATCCTAGATTGAGAAATACTAATATATCTGTCACAGATTTGTAACAATTGTGGACATCTGGTAAATATTTCATAGAAGCATTAAACATATTTTTGAAATGTGCTACCTTCTTATGCAGTGTTGTATTTTAACATTTTAATAATTAGATTTGTTTGTTTCATGGCATGTGGCTTTTCTGTTCACATTGGTAATAATGCTCCTAACCTCTTACTACTAAAAGTGTTGAATCAGAGTTTCCAATGTATGTGCCACTGACCCTTTATTTAAATGTGATCTGGATCTAATTACTATAAACATGATTTAACAAACCATATGCTCATTCATCTGTTCTTTATTGTATTAACGTGTCCCCTAGAAATGACTCTAAAATGAATGTATAGTAGCCATGTGTAGCACGGCCGGTAGCTAACAGGTATTCCTGACTTATTTTTGAGATAAAAATAATAAAGTAAAAATAAAAAAGTAATAAAGTAGAAGTCAAATGTAAGGTATATAAATTATAATGTAATAAAGCATAATTTATGACCAAAAAAACAAAAATCATGACATATTAAAGAACAGTCTGGTAATTTAGTATGTTTGGAAAATTGTGAATCTACTCAAAGTCTGTGTGTGGAAAACTCCATACTCCTGTATACGCTATTAAATAGGTTTTTGACTTGACTGTAATCTACTAATTTGTGAAAGAGCAAAGTAAAAGGTAAAAACTTTAACTTGATTCTTTCTGGAGCCAGCTTCAACTTAAACTTTTAAAAAATTGACTTTCAGACCTCAGAATGACTCTAGACCCAATGCACTGTTCTAGGGTTTAACTGGTTCTTGATTTATTGTTATCATATTACTTATGATAACCAAATGGCCTGGATATATTTTCATATTTATGTTTTATGTATTCTACATTTTTTTTAATATTCTGATCTTTTCATTTCTACTAAAACCACAAGCACGTTCTTTCTATGGCTCTTCCTTGAACTGAAAACCTTGCTTTTTTTTTTCTTTTCAAGATTTTACTTATTTATAAGAGAGAGAAAGAGAGAGAGCAACCAAGATCAGGGGGTGGGGACAGGTGGAAGGAGAGGGAGAAACAGGGATTTGATGGGTTTCAATGCCAGGACCCTGGGATCATGACCTGAGCCAAAGGCAGTCACTTAACTGACTGAGCCATCCAGGTGACTCTGAAAGCTTTGCTTCTTAAATAATATTTGAGGTACATGTGGGAATCAGACAATGGGTCTCATCAACAGATAACAGTAAAAACAAAACAAAACAAAAAAACAAAAATCTACCTGGTTATCAGAAAGTTTCCTCACTAATAATAACTGCAGACATTGACTCAGAGCCTCGCATGAACTAATTTTCTTTAACGCGAACTTGAATTCAGAAGGTAAAATAAACTATAACATTTCTTGACTTTATAAATCTGCACTGCCTTTCATTCTTTAGTCTTGGGTTATTAAACTTAACATGATAGCAGGTGGCCAACATAAGAGAATAAACAAATTCTTCATTGTGCAACATCCTAATATACTGCCTACTACCGTGGATTATATTACCTATGATGTACTATATTTTCTTATGGCTTGTGATAACCTAATGATATGAAACAGGCAAGGACAAAAATACAAAGCTTCATATGCTTAACCTATACCTGAATATCTTTCGTTGTTTTCAAAAATAGTTGAATGGAAAATTTAAATAGATCCCAATATAATTAGGCAATTAATTTCACTGTACTCAGAATATTATTTTATTTTACCATCATTTTCTTTGACTCACATGTTACAACACACATATGGAGAACAATTTCAAGCTATTTAAGATAAGCATACTGGAAAGCCAGTTGTTACAGATATACCAGTGGACCTCAGATTACCCAACACTCAACTTATTCAAGCTTGACCTAAGGCACACTATTCCAAAGGATACATATGTATATACGTACATACATATGTACAAGAGAGAGATAAAGCACAAGAGAGAACACAAGCACAGAAATATCAGTATACCCATTATATGGAGGGATATCTAACATCACGATGCATGTTGTGCAACAGTTATCAGGTTTCTACATGGTATGTGTCCATGTTGAAATTTTTGCTCCATCATATTTAATCAGGATTATATAAAGAATAATATATAGTGACAATATATAATCAAGTTTTCCCATTATATTTTTACTTTGTGATAGATAATATAGTTATCCTCAAAACCCATTCCCAGCTTTCTTCTCACTTGCATTCTTCTACCACCAAGACTAGAAAGAAAAGTACTCCATTTTCTCCCTCTCTTAGGATTTAGGGGAAGCCACTGACACACTTTATAGTCAATGAGATTTAAATGAAAGTTGCCAGGAGAAGAGATCCCTTCTTGAATAAAAAGGTGGGTTTGCTGGAAGAAATCCTTTCATTGTTTGCCTCTTTTTGTTCTTTACTTAAGGACACAATATCTGGAGGTGAAGTAGCTATTTTGTGGTCATGAGGCAGCAAGCAAAAGTCCCGAAGTGTATGCTAAAGATGGTAGGGCACAGAAATATAATGAGTCAGGATGCCTGCTTACATCTTTGAGCAGCTACACCAGCCCTGAATGCCTGAATTTTTACTCGTTGATCTATAAGAAAAATAAACTATTTGTCTGAGCCACTGTCAAATTTTCTGCTTTTTGCATTAGAATGTATTTCTAATGGACACCTAAATACATTCAGAAATGGTTTGGCAGCTGAAGGAGCTTCTGTTCATATTTTCTCTGATACCAAGTTCCAAATACCAGATGGCAAGTTCCTTGGATATTTGTTGGGCCTTGGCGATGTTTGAAGTGAGTCAAGCTTATTTAGGTTTCCTCTTATTCCCCAAATTTTCTATGCAAGTCAAGGGCTATCCTCAAAAGTGCTAAAACATGGAAAGGAATTCATAGAAAGGCAATATGTATTCTGAGGTATTTATAAGGAGTAAGAAAGAGGTTTCAGAATTAGTCTCAGCATGGCCTTTGAACACATGAAACTACCATAGGACTTTCATTTTAATCTTGTTTTGGTTTTGGTTCTGATGTATGGAAGGTGTGTCTTTCTTCACTATTTTATGTTCTCTGTAAGGCATTTCTACTCCTTAGTCTTTGTAGCAATGCAGGTTTCACAATGTAGAGGCTTCAAATGCCCCTCCCTATTCACTTGAGCCCCTCCCTTACTTACTCTAAGTCAAGCTTCATGAGTATGCTCAATGTACTAAATCTTAAGAACTCAAGTTCTAGATCATTATGTAACATTCTCCACAGTGAACATAGATGATATATTCCAACTATTTTGGATTAAAAGTGAAGTCTAATGTAGGGAGCAATTATAAGAGGTTCATATCTTTTGCATGAAAGATAAAATTCTATATTAAAAAATTAAAGATTGGGTTAAATTAGTGTTTTCTAAAAATAAATAACTGGCTGAGGGTCACAAAAGGAAGAACTACCTTTATTTGGTGTTTTAAAGAAAAAAGTCAACTATTTTTAACAGCTTCATAAGTATGTGTTAGGTACTATTAGTTGTATAGAAAGGTAATGCATCCACGTTCTAAGAGATGAATAAATTTAGACATAGAATTAGTTACTCATTCAAAGTTACGGAACTACTAAATGGCAGAACTGAGGCCCAAATGCAAGTTTAATCCCAATGTCAGAGGTTTCTGTTGCTCCAGGTGACCTCAGTTCAAAAAGTATATGGGAAAGTAGATAAGGCTTAAAAAATTAATTCTAATTAAAGTCATGGGGATTTGCCCACCTATGAACAGAGTGTCCTTTAAGATCTTTCAAATACAGGGGTGCCTGGTTGGCTCAGTGGACTAAGCAGCTGCCTTCAACTCAGGTCATAACCCCAGAACCCTGGGATACAGCCCCACATGCCACATCCAGCTCTCTGCTCAGCCGAGCACCTACTGCTCCCTCTCCCTCTGCCTGCCACTCCCCCTACTTGTGCTCTCTGTCAAATAAATAAATAAAATCTTTAAAAAAAAAAAAAAAAAAAAAACAGATCTTTCAAATACAGGCGGTGTTGAAGATCTGTAAGTTAAAATGAATTTAAAGAATTTTGTGTTAAAGTGAGAAAAACTAAGTTATCAGAATCAATTACTTAGCCATAATTGCTTTAAAAAAAATCAAACTGTGTGGTAGCTTGCAAAGTATTATAATAGACAAGGTTTGCTTCTATTTACAAAGTATAAATAAGGAAGAATAACAATATGGACAATTAATACATTAGCTTCAAGATGTTTTATTGTATTTAGGGTATTTTATTGGATATGTGTCATAGTGAAAAAGATTTTAAAGGTACATATCATGAACAAGCCATATTTGTATTTGCATAGTTTACTATATTCTCAAATTTTATTTTGTGCGTAATTGATTTCAATTAAAAGAAAAAGGGCAAACTTCAGAAATGCAGCATTTGAGGAATCTCTAATAATGTAGGATAGGTGATTTAGAACAATCCACATAATGAAGACAATAAAAGGTGAAAAAAATATATATGTATACTGCATAGAGAGAGAGATAGTTTATATTTTCCCCAGGATACCATGGTCTGGACATGGGGGAGTATGAATTTCTAAGGAATGTGTCCAGTATTTGATGATTGCTTTTCCCATGTGGGCATTTACCACATATATAGGGATTGCTAAGAGGCTGAGCAACGCTTTTGAGGGCATCTGGATTTCAGAATAGAGTATTGGTCAATAGAGAAGCCCAGGTGATCCTTCTTTACTTTGGGCTTTTATCTCAAATGACTATAACTTAGTAGTAAGAGAGGGAAATAGGGGCTCATAAGGATTTCAAGTTCAGCCTTGAATTACCTTAATGATTAAGACTTATCCTCTAAAATGGGATTGAGGTGATTTGGTTCCAGATACCAGTAAGAACAAATGAAAATAATGAATAAGACAAGGTAAGATAATTACCTCAAGAAAAATAGATCATCTTAAGTTTCAGTATTTCTTTTTTTTTTTTTTAAGATTTTATTTATTTATTCGACAGGATAGAGACAGCCAGCGAGAGAGGGAACACAAGCAGGGGGAGTGGGAGAGGAAGAAGCAGGCTCCCAGCAGAGGAGCCTGATGTGGGGCTCGATCCCATAACGCCGGGGATCACGCCCTGAGCCAAAGGCAGACGCTTAACCGCTGTGCCACCCAGGCGCCCCTGGTTTCAGTATTTCTAAAAACAGTTTTGTAAGTACAAAATAAATCATAACCATGCGCACAAGGGAACAAGAGATGAAAGCGATAAAACAAAAACCTAACAATCCCCCAAACCTGGCAGAAACAGCAGACAATTATATAGACACACAGAAACCCCAGACATTGGAGCCCTCAGATCCCAACTTTAAAGTATCCAAATGTGCTATTTTTAAGAAGATATAAGATAAGATTGAGAATTCTGGCAGAAAATCTTCAAGAAACAGAAATTTCAGAACTCAAGAGTGTAATAGGTGAACTAAAAATTTAGGGGCGCCTGGGTGGCACAGCGGTTAAGCGTCTGCCTTCCGCTCAGGGCGTGATCCCGGCGATCTGGGATTGAGCCCCACATCAGGCTCCTCTGCTATGAGCCTGCTTCTTCCTCTCCCACTCCCCCTACTTGTGTTCCCTCTCTCGCTGACTGTCTCTATCTCTGTCGAATAAATACATAAAATCTTTAAAAAAAAATAAAAAAAATAAAAATTTAAGATATGGGATCATGAACACATTGGACAGAACTGAAGAGAAAATTAATGAACTGAAATAAAAGACATACAAAAAAAAAAAAACCCTCCCAAAAAGAAGAATGGAAAATATGATGGAAAGATGGAAAACACAGATGAGAAGAATAAGAGTACAGAGGACATAATAAGAAGGTTTCAATCTACAGACAGAAGGGAAAAAAAGAATGAGATAAAAATACTTGACTAGATAATGGCTAAGAATTTTCTAAAATTAATTAAACACAACAAGCCAAATAGTCACAAAGCCTCCTAAAAGCAAGAAAGAACAAACGAATAGAATCCACATGTAGTCACCTCACAGTACAATATCTAAAGAAAAAAAAGAAGATAGAAATTTAAGAACACCCAGAGGGAAGAAAAATAAATACTATGATCAAAGGAGCAACAGAGTAACAGTGGCTTTTTCAACAGCAAAAACGAAATCCAGAGAACTTGGATTGATAGCTTTAATGCACTGAAGGAAAATAATGGCCAAACTAAAAAATATACCTAGTGAAATATGTATTGATTAGGAGGTAACATGAGGATGCTTTTGGGTATTGATATTCTTTTTTGACGTGGATAGTAGCTACACAGGCATTCACTTTGTGATAATATATTAACATGTGCCATACATGCCTGCTCCTTAGGTGACCTTATCTAGTCTGATGCTTTTAGATATAACTAATATGGCAATGAATTCCAAATTATATCTGGCTGGGATAGTTCCATGAACTTCATACTAAACATTCAAGCTCCCTATTTTACATCTCCACTTGGGTTTTCAAAAAGAATCTCAAATTTAACGCATCCAAAACTGAGCTCCTGATGTCCTTCTCCCCTCCCCTAAATTATCATTTCAGTGAATAGTAAATCTATTCTTCCAGTCTTAAAAATTTTGTTGTCATCCTTGACTTCTTTCTCAAGCTCTAAATACCATCTGTTAAAAAATCCACTTGATTTTTCCTTCTAAATAATTTGGCCAGCCTCCTGCCCAAGCCCCCATGGTTTCTCTTACCTCAATGACTGATATCTTCCTAACTGGTCTCTCTACTTTTGCCCTTGAACACTTCTATAGTATACTCTCAATAAAACAGCCAAAGAGGTTCTGTTAAAATATCAGCTAGTGGCTCCAAATGCTTCTCATCTGCAGGTGCCCTGTTGGTCTTCCTTCCCTTCCCATTTCCCCTCTGACTTCATGTCCTCCTACTTTCCCTTTAGTTCATTATGCCTCAGTGACAGCAGCCTCCATTCTGATCCCTGACCTTGCTCTTCACTTCGGATCTCAGCACTTGGCGTTCTTCTGGCTGGAATACTTTTCTTCCAGATATCCTCATAGCTAGCTCCCTGACTTCCTTCAGATTCTTTCTCAAAAAAACACATTCTCAGAGTGCTTAGTCACTCTTATCTAATTCTCCCTATCTCTCACACAGACACACAAACAACAACGTATATCACCTTCGCTGCATTATTTTTTCCTCTTAGCACTTATCTGTATCTCATTTATCAGTGTCTTACTATCTTTTCATTGTCTCCACACTAGAATGTTAAGTCCTATAAGAATAGAGACATTTGTCAGTTTTGATCATCATTGTATCTCCAACATTTAGAACAGTGTCTAGCACCACAGTATGTACATGTTAAGTATTTGTTCAGTATATTCTGAATAAGTGAAAATAAAGTAAAACAGTACTTTCTCCTACTTATACCTGTAAATATTTTCAGTGAGTGGCTCAGATAATATGGATATGGCAAGTTCAAACAAGACAACTTAAATAAAAAAATACCTTAAAACATGTGTATTAGAATACCCCTTTGAATTCTTTCACTAAAGACAGCTTATATAATTAATTATTTTTTTATATCTTTTAATATGTCAAGGTAATTTTAAGCACAGCTAGGTATAAAAGTAACCTAGCGATTTAAAATACAGTGTATTAATAGAAAATCTGAAGTATAGTAAGTCCAACAGACCAGGAAACAATTGCCATTGTAAAGAGAGTTTATTACTCACAGTCCCCAGGGAGGGGGGCATGCCACACACCTGGGGAGACACACAGGAAAGCACCGGGCCAGCTATGAGGCATAGAGAGAAGAAAGGACTGTGCGTATGGACCTTTACTGTGATTTCTATCACAGTAGGGAAGGATGGGTGAAGTCGGATCAGCAGAATTAGAATTGGCTAGTTTGAATAATTTTATCTAGCTGGGGAAAAGGGGCTATCCCTAGCTATCTGGTAGTGGGCCCTACAGTGATTAGCGTAGGTGAACTTATTGTGAGAGCACAATAGGGTAGGTGGTTGGAGGCAAGGACTATGGATTGTTTGGTTTGTATTTGAAAGGTATATTGCTAAGGGGAGGACTTCTGGTGGGGAGGACAAGGGAGGCAGGAGGCCAAGGCAAGAATATGCAAGCACATTATTGGGTTGTCCAGAACAAGGCATACCAGCATATGCATATAGGGTAGGTATTTAAAGTAGGAAGTTTATCAAAGCCAGAAACATGGTTAATATATCCAGTTAATTAGCCATTCTGTACATTCTCATATATGAGTTAAAAATTATAAATTCTCCAGAATTGTCAACTTGATCCACTTGATGTGACCATTAAGGTAATTGACAAAATTTATAAACACTGACTATAATATGTTGAAAAATGATGGTAGACCCTAAATTTTTTAAGCAGTTTTTCATGTTGTGTGTCATTTCATTAACCCTCTACAACCTGTAGTACCTTTTCTATCCCAATTTCTATGGGGAAAATTCATTTTATCCCAATGAAAGAGGGAACTGTGGCTCAGAAAGTATTTCTGTTACCCAGATTTATAGGCTAGACATTGTTGTAGCCAAATCTCCTATTCCAGCCACCTAAACCCAAATCTTTTGAGCTGTATCATGAAATCCCTTGGCGGAAACCTTCTTATAATTTAGCTCTTTAAAAACAAATAAGTAAAAACATGGAGCCATTGTCTATTTACAAACTGGTGTAAATTCAGCAGTTAATCACTGATGCCATTAATCCTCAGAAAACATAGGTTTTATACTTTCTCTTTGCTACTACTTTATATTGACAAGTCTCTGGATAGCATTCAGAAGGCTGGAGAAAGTTCAATAATTAAATGATAGGATTTAACCCATAGAGAGTTACACTCACATCTTAAGGCATTTCAAATGCAGAGTCAGAGCTAGTTTCTAAGCTCCCTGAAAACCTGCCTTCCAAAAGACTTGCTGATATAAGTTATGGCTGTCATTTTACATAGCACCTTCTGGTATCCTTATTTTCACACGAATACATTAGTATTCACCAATGCTCTTTTGTTGTTCTTGTTGTTAAAATAAATTGAATGTTAAAAGGAAAATGTCATGCCTATTTGGTATGCTGCTACATGGATCTCTTCTTCTTTCTTTCTTCCCTCTTTCTGTGCCCATTAGTTGAATCTATATGGGAATTTGGGTCAAGAGGCTGTGTCAATGTAATTTGGGGATCGAAAGTATTCATTTACTTATCTACACATAATATCATAAAAAATAGATGTTATCCTAATCAAATAAAATTGACTACTAGATAAAAAATATGCTGAGTATAGATTAATGCAATTTTTTTCTTCATCCATAATAACAGATATTATACATTCCAGAACACAAGAGAGTTTAAATATTCTGATCCAAACAACTCCAGTAGGTTAAACATCTTCACTGCATTGACTTTACTGATTGAAATGTCTGGTCTCAATTGCCAGTCCCTGTGTTGTGCTTTCTCTAGATGACATAAGGAAACTTCTCTTCCTGACAAGAGACGAAACATTTCTGCCAGCCGAGGTGACATTGTGTTCACTCAATAATGATACAAGGCCCTGAGGTCCTTCAGCAAGAAAGATAACAAAGAAATCCTCATTAGCTAACTGAGGAAGAATAAAGGTCATCCCATAGAGAGAATGGCATGCTTACATGTCACCTAGAACATTTGTTCTTCATTAATTCTCTAAGCCCAAGCTGGACTATCATCTAGTAGCATTTTAATACTCTGTCCTCTCTCAGAAATAATGCTTAGGGTGTTTGTTTCCTTTGTAATGTACTTAAGAGAACATTTTATGATCATTTGCCTTCACATCAATGAATTCAAACAATGTTTTAGGACATAATCTGATTAGATTTAATATTGATATTCACAGTTTGGATTTCTCAGATGAAATAAATGAGAACAGTAGTCATCTATTCTAAAGAGCTCATTATACAAATTCCTAAAACTACTATCATTCTTAGTGATGATTTGTGGAAAGTACTTGTTTAGTTATAGCCTTGTATTTAAAAAGTGCTTATTTAGAGGAAGAGACCTCGAAGTCATTCTATTTCTTATAGTGAAACCTAATTTAATTAGTCCATCAGTTATACTGTAAACATATATTTTCTACTTGCTACTACTTAAGTCTAGAATTTTCTCATTATTGGATAGAAAACAGCAAACACAGACTTATACTCTAAAGAGTGTTACAAAAATAATCTTTAAAAAAGACACATATTGTTTCTTCTGTCAGGATTATTTGGTAATTTATCTTAAGACATTTTATGCTATATAGCCATAGTTTCTATTACCTGAGATAATATGTCTTTGACATGTGGTACAAAGCCTGAAGTTTTTAGTAAGAAAGATAAAAATTTTTTTCAATAAAAATGAAAAGATTATTAAATAGATGTTTCTCTTAACGGGAATATATGCTTTTAGCAATTTTCAAGTACTCTCAATTATTGAGTGTGCTAAATAGGCCTATAGTATCAGGTTTCATGTAAAAATATCATCTTGACAAAAGTCACAATCTTAAAAGGAAAATAACTACGGTAGCACCATGTACAGTAAGAACTATGCATGACTACTTGGCTAATAAAATAAAATTTAAAAGTCATTAATCTACCTAATTGTATTAAAGATTGAAGACGAGTAACAATTCTAATAAGATTTGATATCTGAGTATATAATATTAAGGTCAGTTTTTTATTATCTCATAGAACCATTTAATTCTTTCAGCTTTAATTTCTTTGAGAAACACAAGTAGGTCAACAAATAAGGACAAAACCATTTCAGTTTGATAGGGTAAATTAGGTCAAGCTTTGGGAATAAAATACTTGACAGCAAATCGAATGTGTCTTTAAAAATGTGTATTATATTAAATTGAATTACATCAAGTTAAATAATATAACATAAAATTTATGTGAAACTCATTTCATGTGCAAAATCCAAAATAATGTGAAGTATGTCAGTTATCACATAATTTCAAATTGCAAAATGTGTTGCTACTAATAACAGTAGTCAGTAACCATTGGCAGGTGAATAGAAACTTTTCAGTTGTCAGCATTTATCTGGTTTTATGCGAGATGTGAGTTATGAAAGTATTCCAGGAATATATTCTCATAAAATCTCAGTTCCTAGGATTAAAGGTGGATAATACTTATCCACAAGAAAAAAAAAATACTCTATCTATCATCTATCTATCTATCTATCTATCTATCTATCTATCTATCTATCTATCATGAGTCTGACTAAAGAGAAATCCTTTCACTGAAGATGAATTTTTATTCTACTGAAACATTGCCTATCATTTTCAAGAATACAGGTTTGAGAATGATAAAGTTGGTATCCTTCCCTTATTGATTCTCCTTGTTCTGTAAACAATGATTTAGGGAAAAATTAACACTCTTTTTAAGCATTTCCCTGATGTGAAGCTACTGAGCTCCCTTTTCCTGCTAGTTCTCCTACAGAAAGACACTGCCAAACCCCAAGGCACAGTCTTCTCACTCCTATATCAGGCTGCATGTCTAATGAAAGTCAATGAGATATGTCTGTCTGCTGTAGTTTTCCATTGAATTCCACTTGCTTGTGGTGCTATTTGCAAGTCAATTGCAAAACCAGACTAATTTCCCTTTTCTATGTTATATGTTGGAACATATTGGCCGATAGGTGATAGAGACAAGATAAAACCTTATGCATTAAAGCTGTTCCTTTGCATTTATACCTCTCTCCTCTTTTATTATGTTATTATTGTTATTTGGGACTTTACTTAAAAATGATTGGTCTCCTCAACTTACCATCCAATTGCTTACTATACAATTTAATAAATTGGTCTCCACTTACCATACAATTTAATAAATAAAAAAAAGTAAGGAAGTATCAGAAGAATTCAAAATCAAACCAGAGCCTTATTGTACCATTATTACCATCCAAACTAAGAAGTTTTAGAGGTTGTCTAAGGCATTTTTAATGAAAATTATACATTTATATATTCAAAATTATTACTTTCATAACTAATATCATTTAATTCAAAGGAATAACATAAACACTATAACACAATTTCACTTTGTGATTTGACTTGTGACCTGAAACTCAGAAAATGAAATATTTGAAGCCAAGTTCTTTATAGTAGTAAATTATTACTATTCCTCAACTTTCCTTGTTTCCTCCCTCTGAAAGTTTAATGTATATAGTCTATAAAGTGTTCATATATGAAAATACTGCATCAAATTATGTTTTTCTTATCACTTTTTTCCTATTTTGACAACTAGTATTCCTCTTTTCCAAATAAGCTTGAAGATGCTGTCCCAAAAGCTGCATATAGTTTAAGTGCAAAATGATTCCTCTTAACCAACCAACGAAAAGTAAGTGTCTTCCCTTCTTTCCCCTAAAATGAATTTGTATATATATTCTTTCTCTCCCTCTTTTTTCTCTCTCCCTCCATCCCTCCTCTCCCTCTCAAATACACACACTCCTATAATCACACACTATTATCTTCCTTCCTTAGTAATACCAATTGCCCCCCCAATGGCTCAGTTTACATATCTTTTCAAGTAACTTCCATTGCCTGGAATGTTCTTTCTTCTCTTGATGGGGGTGAGAAGAGTACAGAAAGGAGCACTTTTTCATCTTTTAACACTTAGCTCAAATATCTTCTCCTTGTTACATTTCCCATGTGTGTCCCCAACTAGGCAGTCAGATGCTCTGATTTTAAGTATAAAATGCCTGTTTCATATGTCTTTGTAACACATTTGTTGTCATTTTTTACTTATGTCTATGTCTACCCAAAGAAACTGAATATTTTCAATGCCTTATTTAAAATTTAATGCCATAAACCTAATAAAGTGCCTGGACTATAGTGATTCCTTAATAAATATTTAAAAAATAGTTTTAGATGCCTGAGCCTTCTTTCCTGGTTTACCTCCCCTCTATTGTTCTACTGAAAAATGTTTTTCTCATTCTTCCTCCTAGTGCATCACAGTCTTATTTTCTTCCAACGTTAGTGAATTGATTTTTGAATTCTTTTCTGAAAATCTGCTTTGTCTGCCAGCTACTTCCTCTTTATTATTAATAATAGATTTTCAACCCTGCTATTGTAAAGTCTATCATTTAACACAGGAGCTTTCAATTATATTCAATGCTCTAAAAGAAGTGCTTTGTTGACCATCTTGTCACTAAATTCTCAATATTTATCATAATTATATTTTGGTCTAAGCCTTAGCTATAATTCGGTAGTTTTGCTCTAATACCTTTCTTTTTCCTAAATGCATAGTTTACACACACACACACACACTATATGGGGAAGGCAGCTGCCACTTTCCTCCCTTAGTAGAATGGCTCTTCTCCCTCTCCTTCTTCCCCTTCCCATTCTCCCCCTCCTCCTTCTCCGTCCTTTACCTTCTCCTCTTCTTCCTCCTCTTGCTTTTGGCCATTTCTTTATGTCTGTATCTTAAGGACATAACTTCAGATGATGAAATGCCAAAAAGTATTTTCCGCAAAATGATACTACTCAAAGTGTGGTCTATAGAACAGAAGCATCAATAATATCTAGGAACTTGTTAGACATATAGAAACATAGTTGGGCTTGTGCCCAACTCCAGACCCACAGAATCAGAATCAGAATCTCCATTTTCACAGGTTTCCCATGATATTTTTATGCATAGTTAATTTTGACAAGCACTAATCTAAATTAAAACCATTAGTCCCTGAGAACTACACTTAAGATAGCGAAACAAGGGGTGCCTAGGTGTCTCAGTCAGTTAAGTGTCTGTCTTCCACTCAGATCATGATCTCAGAGTCCTGGAGCCCCATAGGGAGCCCTGCATGGAACCCCCTTAGACCGTGGAGCACCCCAGCCCCCATGCTCCGTGGGAAATCTGTTTCTCCCTCTATCCCTCTTCCCTTCTGTTCTTTCTCTCAAATAAATAAATAAAATCTTAGAAAAAAGAAGAATGAAATAATAAAACAACACTACTTTTAAGTAGCTCTATCTGTGCTTCTAGACTCAGTGGCAATGCCATATAAGTTAATAATTATAAGTTAATTTTTCTACACGCCAATAGACAATTCTGTGCACAAATACAGAATGAATGTTTTTTTCAGAGAAGATTAATGACATTGCACAATAAATGGGTGTCAACTAGGGGGCAAGCACTGCATTAGATTATTTACTATAATGTAACTTAGAACAGGTAGAATACCTGCCATTATTAAACTAGCAGGTCTGGTGAGGAGAAGTGCAATAGATTAACTGACAATCACAAGGCAGTATAATATTGTACTGGTACTTGCTGCGAGGAGGTATGGGGGGTGCACAAGGAATGATGGAAGGGTAGAATAACAGGAATATATTCAGTATGTACAGAATCAGGGAAGGCTTTTTGGAGGAAGTGATGACTAAGCCAAGAACTGAAAGTGGAAAAGGAGGTAAACCTGAAAAAGAGGATATGAAAGAATGTTCTGGGCATATGCATGTGCTCATAAGTGAGAGAACACATGTACCAGCTTCACGGGATCACAGTGGGGTAGCAAAAACTGAAAGTTGTAAGTCAAACTTAGTTTTACTATGACATAGGGCCAATCTCAATATTTATACTTATGGATTAAAAATCTTTATCTTGCTTAAAGTTGCAGAGATATAAAAGGGAATTTTTAATTAAACTAGACTCTTCAAACAGATTTATAACTGGTAACATATCTGTGCAGTGCTTGAGACTTTCTTCAGAGGTAGGCAACAAGGATAATGTGGGAACAAGGCCAAAAGTCAGAGCTTTTCATGCCTGTATTGGAATGCTATACATCTTTGGGGAGGTTGGTCTGATGGGGGCAATTAGCATATTAAAATTATGTAAATTGTTATGCAAATTGACTTTTAATGTCCTCCTTTAAAATTTCCCTTTCCAGATGACCTCAACTTTGTTGCTTACATATAAATTAAATATAGCAATTGAAATTGTGTCAGTGCTAGAAAAACATAACATTGGTCAAAAAATATAAAATGTCAATCAAATTTTCTCTAAATGAAAATTATATATTTCTGGGCTTAATAATGGGTACTGGTTTTGTTTAATCACTATTCTTAAATTCGCCATCAATCTTGTACATTATATATACTTTCTGCCAAATATTTTAAATAAACAATTGAAAAGAAGCAAGTTACGTTTCCCAGTCATCGGTATTTTAAGTGTGAAAGAGTTAACTGCAGCAGAAGGTTTTTAAATAGTATGCTAAATATATATGTATTTTTTTTCTGAAATTAGGGGCATATTTTGGAATTGAGAGAAAAGATAAGGGCCCCAGTCCTCTTGGTGCTTTTTCCCCCCATTCCCTTTTTCAAGGTCCTTGACCTAGTTTGTCATTTTAATACTTTATTTCTTTCCTTGCCAGTTTCTTATTCCCTTGATTGTAACTTTCTTTGTCAACACCTAACAGCCAAACAAAATTGATCAAATGGAAAGAGAAGGATTTTCCTTGGGGATGTAGTTTTAAATTTATTTCATTCCAAAATTCAAAATTTCTTAAATTCTTGAAGTGGAAATTAACAGCTGGTATAAACTTTTAGCATGCAATCACCTCCTGAAACTTTGATGAAACTGGAAGACAATTTACATTGGCAGAGTCGTTCAAGTTATCTGTTATTATATGTTATCTTCCTACATAAATATCTAGTTATTTTTAGTTCATGAATTAATGAGCTGCTCCTTGAAATATGATAATTAACCACCATTTGACTGATAGAAGAAACAAATTCTCTGATGGGAAAATGAGAGGCTTTCAGGAATTTTAATCCCTTATGCAAAGCATATTTGAGGCAAATATTACTACCCTCCACACTTTCCCTTGTTAGAGAAAACTGTTTTCATTTCCATCAATCTCAGTCTATTTATTTAGAAATTACTGAGTTATTAGAGCTGCTGTCTGGTCTCTTGTGTTTAATTTTCACTCGGCATCACATTTAGAAATCCTAGCTGCTGACGAAGTGCTGTGTGGTTCCATTTCTGCATCTTCCAGTCCTATAAAATGAATCTTGCTGTGAAAAATGAAGATTAATGGGCTTCATAATGACTCTCCCCTGCTAAAACCAATCTGAATAAGAGAGAGAGAGAGAGAAAGAGAGTGTGTGTGTGTGGTGCTGGTGGTATGAAGAGAGTAATATGAGGACAGAAACACACAAAAAAATCAGTATGGATTCCTCTGGATCAAAGTAAGCCATGATGGCATGGTGGTTCCCCAAAAAATTAAACAGAGAATTACCATATGTTCCAGCAATTCTATGTCTCAGTATATGCACACACAAAAAATTGAAAGCAAGGACTCAAACAGATTATTTGTGCATGCATGTTCATAGCAGCATAATTCATTATTCAGCAGCATGATTCATCTTTCAAAAGGTGGAAGCAACCAAGTATCCATTGACAGATAAATGGACAAACAAAATGTGATATATCTGTAAAACGAAATATTGGAGGCTTAAGAAGGAAGGAGATTCTGACACGTTACAACATGGATTAACCTTGTAGATACTATGCTAAGTGAAATAAGCCAGTCACAAAAAGACATATATTATATAATTGCAAATCTATGAAGTACTTACTGTAGTCAAATTCACAGAGAAAGAAAGTAGAACGGTGGTTGCCAGGGGCTGGGTAATGGGGGGGGGGTAATAGGGACTAGTTCGATGGGAACACAGTCTGGACAGATGAAAAGAGTTCTAGAGATGGATGCTACAATGTGTACTTAATGCCACTGAGTTGTACACTTAAAGTTGTACACATAAAAATTTTACGTTATATCTATTTTACCACAGTAAACAAGAAAAACAAACAAAAACTAAGACAGGAGCCAAATGACCAGTTCAGGAACCAAGTAACAATTTGTTGCAGGTATGACATTTTAAAATATAAAGAATAAATGTGTCAAATACTTCTTGTCTTCTTATTAAAACTGAGAGTAGTTTCCCAAGGCTTCCAAAACAGATATTATTCATCTAAGGATTTCACCTACTCTCTCGGTGAGTATGGACTCTACACACCCCCATTTACATTAGATATCTTGAGACTGGACAACCTTGTCCATTTACATTAAATGCCACAGACTGCTGATTTCTCTGGAAACAAGCTTACAACAATTTTAGGCTTTGGAGAGGAAAGCACTGACACAGATGGTGTTTATATGTTAAATGAGAGACAGTTCAAGCGACAAGTTGATAAATAGGGTGTGCTTTGTCAACTTACGGATTTTCAATCAATTCTCACTCCTTCATTGTTAATTACAGCGAACTTCATTACTCAGTTTCTTTCGTAAATGTCAACTTCAACTGGACACTCTAGAGTATTCTGGCATATCTCTTCTATGGATGCTGGCAATTCACCAGATCCAGGATACATACTTACCTTTTTAATTATGTACAAGGATAGTTGTTAGGAACTCACAAATATCTGTGCTTAATTTTCTCCCTATTTAACTAATTAATTAATTAACATAACTAATCTGGGCATGGGAGTCAGATGGATTAGTGTATTTGGGGGAATCCTAACGCTCTGGCCTTTTGTTTTTTAAAGCAGGAAATTAAATAAAATATGGAAGGTATAACAACTTTGTTACTATGAAGTGTGTGACATTTTATTTTTTGTCTATATTTGCAAGAGATTCACTACACATTTTTAATAATCATACTCTCAGTGAATATTAAATATTGGAATTAAACACAATTTCTCAGCAGCATATATGAAGTCTAGCAATAAACTTGTATATACTATTCTCTTTCAGTATCAAAAATATCCATTTCTTGAATAATTGTGAGCAAGTTGCCAGAAGTACAATTTCCTTTCTCCTCTTTCAGTTTCCAGAAATTGTTACACACCATTGCTCTTTGCTTAATAGTGTGACATCTGGAGGGAAGCTTAACTCTGACTCTGTTGAAGGTGAACATTGATTCGGTAGCTTTTGCTTCCTTAGTGATTCAAACTCAATATAGCCCCCTTTCCTATTCTTTTTTTAAAATTTAGTTTAATACTCTCCAGAAATTTCCAATGCCTTTCTTTGTCAGAAACTTTATAAATATTAACATGCATGGCAGCAGGTAGAAATTACCTAGAAAGGATCGACAGACTCAATGAATGACCACTCTAGGGACAGGGCTCACATTTGATCCTATCCCATAGGAACAAGATAGTGTTACCCACAACTGTGTTACCGAGTGTGGGCTATGTAGAACAATACATGATATTACATGAGATGTGCCAGGCACTGGATTAAGCATTTTACAAGCCCCATCTCGTAGAATACTCAAAATAATTTCCGGGGTCACAAAGTCATGCCATTAAGCTAAGTTGAATAACATAAAAAGTGAGTCCCTTTTCAATGATCTTTCAATTCTGATTAAATCAAGGTTGAAAGTAATAATTTTGTGCCGATCTGTCTTTAACACGTCTCTAACTGCTGGTAAACTTTAACAGACAGAAAAGGAACCTCAGGCATAGCTCATGATAATGTTTAGCTGAATTTTGATAATTTTGTACTTGCTTTTACCCTATTTATAATCAGCAATACAGATAGTCAACTAGCAGTGGTGATTAAATGAATAAATGCCATGAGATAAAATAATTCAATGTAAAGAGAAATATTAGTTAAAGAACAATAGAGGGGTACTCAGATAAAACAAAATCAAGAAAGTGATGTAAGGATGATGAGAATAAGTAAACATTTTTTTTGAAAATAGGGTTCCTAAAGGTCAAGATCATAAACATTGAATAAAAACTTCTAAAATGGGATGGATCACTCATGGATTCTATATGTCCTCCTGAAAACACAGTGTATACAATGTGTGCAATGCTGGGCATGCGAATATGATATTCATAATCCCTGACTCAAACAGCTTATCATTTGTCAGAGGAGAGGGTATAAAACAGCTATTTACAATAAAATATAATGACTTCTCCTATTTAAATACAAAAACAAAAACAGTTTACAGGGCTGAACTACTTCACAGAAATTACACATCTAAAGAAATCCATTGTCATAGAAGCAGATAAAATAGGATAAAAGCAACAGCAGCCAAACATTTATTTCATTATTCATTTAATCAACAAGATTCATTTCTTACTTGACTTTAGGTAAGTTTTCAGACTTAACTTTCTGAGTCTTGCCTACAACATCATTAAGATTCTTGTGAGGATTAAAGAAAGCAGGGCTTACATATAAAATGCTTAGCCCACTACCTGGCATATCTCATGAATTCAATAAGTGAAAACTAATTTTATTAATGTGAATCTACAATGACAGTGACTGTCAGGTGATTGACATCAAAGTTACATACAGTTTCTCTCCAGTAAAAAGAAGATGAGAGATGGTTCTAAGCAAAAGAAACAAAATCCAGGAAACCAGTAAAGCCACAGACTTGTTGGGCACAACTGGAACATTAGAGGCAAAATGCTGGGACATGAGATTAGAATAGTGAAATGATAACTATGTGTAGCTACCTAAGGAATTTTTACTTGATTCTGCATTTCAGTATCTTTATGCTTTTTTTGCTTGACACACCCCCTAAAATTAAGTTGATGTCTTAAATTTTTCTTGTAAGTTTAATATCAGAAGATGTAATGTCTAGGGATTTATAAATAACACTGAAATTAAAATAAACCTTAAATATACCGAATAAAATCTAATTTCTGTAGTTAATATGAAAATCACCATCTATTTTGAAAATACATGAACATGTCCTTCCTTAATAGTTGAAAACTTTATACCATTCATTTTTTTTCTCTTGAGTTCATATTTCTAATCCATTTTCTCTAAGGAATTATTTTTCTGGTATTACACTCATATCTTGGACTATTTTATAGTCTATTCTATCACAATTCTCTATTAAAAATAACAAAAATTGATTTAAAAAATTCCTATGTCCATAAAGACTCTAGATATTCTTTCCCTCTAGGCTGCATTTTCAGCATGAAATTTACTACTATACAACAAAATATTACAGATTTCTATCAAGCATTACTCAAAATAACAGTATGCTATTTGAGCTATATTCTTAGTAACTATGATAAGACATTTTTATAATCTGTTCAGATATCAATGAATAAAGATGTCCTATTGTTAGAATAAACATAAAATCTTTGTTTATTTTTAATTTATAGATATAAGTCTTGACAATTTGGTCATTAATATGTAGATGGGTATAGGAAGAATTATGTTTTGTCCTGGCATTCAATTCTTACAAATTGTTTTGAGTTTTATGTCAAAATCACATAACAATGTATCTCAAAAATTTTTTTCAGTGGTCTACCAGGTGATTTTACTGAAAACAAAAAATTGGAAGCCATCTGACTCAAAAGGTATTTGTCAGGGTTTACTTACTTTCTAAAACTAATGCCAACATTTTGAGTGGTACTTTTGTTCAGCACCAGGTTTCTACTTGTTCAAGCAATGCTCAATAAGAGGTACAAGGTACGCTTTTCTTTTTAAAGTGGGAAAGGGTAAAAAACTTTGATGCCTAAGCCACAAATGTCTAGATTAGTTTAGGAAAGAGTGTATATGGTATTTGAAATCTGGATCTAGTCTATGTTGGTATTCTCTATGCCTTTTGGAAACTCCATCACCCACCATGATTGCTTCCATAAATAATACAGCCATCAAAATATTTTAAGTAGGAAAACAAAAAGATCTTTTTGTTGTTTTTGCTGTCAGAAAATAATTTAAATGGCAGTAAGAAAGATGAATTGGGTGGGGAGTTGATTTATTAGGAAGCTTTTGCAATGTTTGGGTGAGAAAATGTGACCTCTTTTAGGATGAATGATTTAAAAATATTTTTTAAAGATTTATTTACTTATTTATTTATTTATTTATTTGAGAGAGAGAGTGAGAGAGAGAGCATGCAAGTAAGGGGAGGGAAAGAGGGAGAGAATCTTCAAGCAGGCTCCCCACTGAGCAGGGAGCCTGATGCCTGCTGGATCCCACAACCCATGATATCATGACCTGAGCCAAAACCAAGAGTCAGATGCTTAGCCAACTGAACCACCCAGATGCCCCTAAAAATATGTTTTAAAAGTAAGATCAACGGAATTTAGTGACTGAAGATATGCAAGGAATTACTCCAGGTAACTTGAAAAGTCACTAATCAATTCACTAATTAGGATATCAGTGCCATTTACTAGGAGCAGAAATATGGTGAGAGAATATGCTTAAGAAAATAAGTTCGAGGAGCACCTGGGTGGCTCAGTCCATTGGGTGTCCAAGTCTTGATTTCCACTCAGGTCATGATCTCATGGATTATGAGATGGAGCCCCACA
This sequence comes from Ursus americanus, assembly GCF_024610735.1. NCBI lineage: Eukaryota > Metazoa > Chordata > Mammalia > Carnivora > Ursidae > Ursus > Ursus americanus. The sequence continues at coordinate 12,577,063 of NC_142141.1, forward strand.
TCAGGCTCCACACTTAGCAGGGAGTCTGCTTGAAAGATTCTCTCCCTCTGCCCCTCCCCCCTCTATAAAATACATAAATCTTAAAAAAAAAAAGAAGTTTGATATGAACACTTAATTTAAGATGCATGTGATATATTCATAGGATGTTCCAAATATATTTATATATAGAACTCTGGAAAGAAATGGAGTTTGGAGCAACATCGTTGAATAAGATGTCTCTTGTAATATCTCACACTCAACAACAACAATTTAGCATCAATCCATAGGCAAAAGGACCTTTGTGGGATTTGTGGGAGCCACCGTCATATACCAAGGTACCCATGTGTTGGGTAATAGGCATACAGAACATGGGGGTAGGGTGTAAAAGGATATAATTTTTGTATGTGATTGAAATAAAAGATGTTATTAACATGAAATAAGACTGTTAAATCTATGATGATTTATGTACATCTAATAGCTATCACAATGCAAAAATCAATAGCAGATACACTAAAGGAAAAGAGAAGGAAGTATACCACTACAGAAAATCATGAATTCACAAATGAAGACAACAAAGACGGAGAAAGGAACAAAGGAACAATGAAAAGGCCAGAAAACTGTTAATAAGACACAACAGGAATTTCCTACCCATCAGTAATTATTCTTAATATAAATGGCCTAATTTCTCCAATCAAAAGACACAGAGCGATGGATTAAAAAAAAAAAATCAGATGCTGCCAAGAGACTTCAACTTTGAGAACTTACATAAGCTCAAAGTGAAGGGTTGGAAAACGATATTCCATGCAAATTCCAAGCAAGCTGTGGTAACTATACTTATATCTGACAAAACAGACTTTAAGCCAAAAACTGTAATAAGGAGCAGAAGGTCATTATATAATGATAAAGGTATCAATTTATCAAAAAGACATAACAATAAAAAATGCATATGTACCCAACATCAGAGCACCTAAATATATTAAGCAAATATTAAAATATCAAAAGGGAAAAAGAGACAACAGAGCAATAACAGCAAGGATTTTCAATACTCCAATTTCAACAATGGATAAATCGTCCAGACAGAAAATCAACAAGGAAAAGTTAACTTGAACTATACTCTTGACCAAATGGACCTAACAGACATATAGCAGAATACATATTCTTTCAAGAGCACAAGGAACATTCTCCAGGATATATCATATGATAGGTCACAAAACAAGTCTTAGCAAATTTAAGAAAATTGAATCATGCAAGTATCTTTCCAAACCACAATGTTATGAAACTGGAAATCAATTAACAGGAGGAAAACTGGAAAATTCACAGATATGTAGAAATTAAACAATACACTTCTGAACAAGCAGTAAGTCAAAGAAAAGCTCAAACAAGAAACCAAAAAATATCTTGAGATAAATGGAAATGGAAATATAGCACACCAAGGCTTATGAGATACAGCAAAAGCAGTTCTAGGAGCGAAGTTTATAGATAAATACTTACATTAAGAAAAAATAAAAGAAAAGAAAAGATCTCAAACAACCTACCTTTATACCTCAACAAATCAGGAAAAAAAAACACAAAACAAAACAAAAAACTAAGCTCAAAAGTAGCAAAAGGAGAGGAAAAACAAAGATCAGAATAAAAGAAAGCAAAAAAAGATCAGAAAATAGAAAAGATCAACTAAACGAAAAGCCAGCTTTTTTAAAAAGTTAAAATTGGGGAAAAACCTAGACTAAGGGATAAAATCATAAGACTAAAATAAGTAAAATCAGAAATGAAAAAGGAGACATTATGAATGATACCACGGAAATACAAAGAGCATAAGAGACTACCGAGGAGAATTTTATGCCAACAGATTGAATAATATGAAGAAATGGACAAATACCTAGAAATATAAAACCTACCAAGACTGAATCACAAAGAAATACAAAATCTGAACAGAGCAGAATGTAAAGAGACTGAATTAGCAATAAAAAAAAGCTCCCAAAAAAGAAAAGCCAAGGACAAGATGGTTTCTGTGCTGAATTCTACCCAACATTTAAAGAACTAATACAATCTTCTCAAACTCTTTCCAAAAGATGAAAAGGAAAGAACATTCCCAAACTGATTTTACGAGATCAGCATTAATCTCATACCAAAGCTAGTTAAGTACACTACAAGAAAACTAGAGCCAATAACGCTGATAAATGCATATGCAAAATTCTCAACAAAATATTAGTAAACTGAATTCAGCAGCACATTAAAAGGATCATACACCACGATCAAGTGGGATTTATCCCAGAAATGCAAGGATGGTTCAGCATATATAAATACATAAATAAATATGATATACCATATAAACAGAATGAAAAATAGAAATCATATGATCATCCCATTAGATGCAGTAAAAACATCTGACAAAACACCACATCCTTTCATGATAAAAATCCTCAATAAATTGTATGCAGAAGGAATGTATCTTAACATAATAAAGGCTATATATGACAAACAGTGACATACTCAATGGTGATAGGTTGACAATTTTTCCTCTAAGATCAGGAATAAGACAAGGATGTCTACTTGCACCATTCCCATTCAACATAGTACTCAAAGCCCTAGTCAGGCCAATCAGGTAAGAAAAAGAAAAAGTAGACATCCAAATTGGAAAGGAAAAAATAAAATTTTCTTTGTTTGCAGATGATGAGATCACATATAAAGAAAATCCACCAAAAAACTGTTAGAACTAATTAACAAATTAAGTAAAGCTGCAGGATACAAAATCAACATAGAAAAACCAGTTGCACTTCTCTAGATTAACAACAAAGTAAACAAAAAAAGAAATAAAGAAAACAATAACCAACGGGGTAAAAGATTTATATGCTGGAAACCACAAGACTTTGATGAAAGAAATTTGAAGATGTTAGAAAAAATGGAAAGACCTCTCTTACTCAGGGATCAGAAAAATTAATATTGTTAAAATGTCCATACTACCCAAAGCCATCTACAGATTCAATGCAATCCTTATCAAAATTGCAAAGGTATTTTTCACAATAAAAAAAAAAAACCCTAAAATTTGTATAGAACTGCAAAAGACCCTGACTTGTCAAAGCAATCCTGAGGAAAAAATAAAGCTGGAGTCATCATATTTCCCAATTTAAAACTATATCATAAAGCTATAGTTATCAAAACAATATGTATGGTATGGTATGTATACTGGCATAAAAATAGACCAGTGTAACAGAATCAAAAACCCAGAAGTTAACCCTTGTATATATGGTCAATTAGTATTTGAGAAAAGAGCCAAGAATATACAATGAGTAAACCATAGTCTCTTTGATAAATGATGCTGGGAAAACAGATACTCACATGCAAAGAATGAAACTGGACTGCAATCTTACATTGATCACAAAAATGAACTCAAACTGGAATGAGGACTTAAACACAAGACTGCACTGTACAACTCCAGGAATAAACATATGGAGAATTCTCCTTAATGTTGGTCTTGGCACCAATTATTTGAATATGACACCAAAAGCATAAGTCACAATAATATGGACTGCATCAAGTCGTAGTAATTGGGACTACATCAAACCAAAAAGCTTCTATACAGCAAAAGAAATAATCAACAAAACAAAAACAGAAACGTATGACAGAATGGAAGAAAATATTTGTGAATCATAAATCTGATAAGGAGTTAATATTCAAAATATAGAGAGAACTCATACAACTCAACAGCAAAAAACAATCTGATTTAAAAATGGGCAGGAAACTGAATAGACATTTTTCCAAAGAAGACATACAAATGAGAAACAGGTACATCAAAAGATACATTAGTAATCATAAGGGAAATGCAAAGAAAAACCATAATGAGATATCACTCGTACCTGTTAAGAGGGTTATTATCAAAGAGACAAAAGATAAATGTTGGTGAGGATGTTAAGAAAAAGAGAATCCGTATACATGGTTGATGAGAATGTAACTGGTACAGCCACTATGTAAATATATGGAGATTCTTCAAAAAATTAAAAATAGAACTACCATATGAGACAGCAATCCCACTGCTGGGTATATATCCAAAAGAATTCATCAGGATGTCAAAAAGATATCTGCACTCCCATGTTCATTATAGCATTATTCACAATAGCCAAGATACAGAAACAATGTAAGTGAACATCTGTGAGTAAATGGACAAAGAAGATGTGACCATATAGATAGATTTATAGATCTATAAGATTAGTAAGTATTAATATCACATGTGATATTAATAGTAACATTATTCAACCATGAGAAAGCAGGAAATCCTGCCATTTGCAACAACATGGATAGACCTTGAGGGCATTACACTAAGTGAAATAAATCAGAAAAAGACAAATCTGTATGATACCACTTACATGTGAAATCTAAAGGATCCAAACTCATAGAAACAGAATGTAGAATGATGGCTGCCAGAGGCTGAGAGGTGTAAAAGGGGAGATGTCAGTCAAATTATACAGACTTCCAGTTATAAAATGAATAAATTCTGGGGATCTAATGCATAGCATGCGCTTATGATTAACAGTACTGTAATATATACTCGAAAGTTGCTCAGAGAACAAATGGTCTCGCCACAAGAAAAAATTAGCAATTATGTGAGGTGATAGAGATGTTAACTAATCCTACTGTGATAATCATTTTGCAGTATATAAGTGTTTCAAATTATCATGTTGTACACCTTAAACTTATACAATGTCATAAGTCAATTATATCTCAATAAACCTAGAATAAACAATGAAAGCTCATTAATGTACTTCTTAAAAAGAACTAGAGTTTGATGATATAGATTTATTAATCTTAGATACATGAAGACCACAGACTACATAAGAATTGTATATAGAACCAATGACAAAGGGTGAATGACAGATTTCTGATGACCACAACATTTAAATAAAAGAAGCCTGAGAAGGAGCTGTGGGAGGGTTAGGAGGCAAAGCAGGAAAGAACTGCAGGATGAAGAGATAGTGACATGGAATCTCAGAGAGGAAAACCCACTCTCCTCTCCCTGCATCAGAGGACTTACTGACAAATTCTCTGGAGAAGGGATATATTATTTAAGAGGAAAAACAGAGTGTGCTCATAATGTACTCTAATTGTACTTATACATACTTATGCTCATGTATGTCAATGTACATTAGGGGCATAAGCTCTGACTTCTCCAAGTTACACCAAGTTTATGATTCTCTTCCTTCATTACTAAAAATGAAATCACATGCTATCTACTTTATATAAGGTAAATTGAGTTAATGGCTTCAATGCATTTAGAAAAATGTTGGCACATGTTAAATATCCATGGAATTGTTTTCAATTATATTGAAAAACATATATGTATATATATTTTATATACAATCTCATATCCATGAAATTGTTTTCAATTATATTGAAAACATACATAACATATATATATATTTTATAGCATACATAGTATAGTATCTAGTATTTATATATTACTAATGTTAAATATTAAGTAAATACTTAGTAAAAGCAACAGAACTCTTCTTCTTATTCTTCTAAAATTGAGAATGTCTGTTGTATGTGTGTATAAAGTCTTAAATGAAAGAGCCCCCAAAATAAATATTGAATAAGAGGGTTAAATTCTTGGGGTACCTGGGTGACTTGGTAGCTTAAGTGTCTGACTCTTGGTTTCAGCTCAGATCATGGTCTAAGGGTTGTGATCTCAGATCGAGCCCGATGTTGGGCTTCACCCTCAGCATGGAGTCTGCTTGAGATTCTCTCTCCCTCTCCCTCTGCCCCTCCTGCTCCTGCTCTCTGTCTCTCTATCTCTAAAATAAATAAATTAATTAATAAAAAAGAGAGTGAAAGAGTCAAGATTCTTTGGAGGTCATGACTCATCGGAGGTCACCTTGCCCTTCTGCATATTTAGGGTTTGCTATGCTGGGTTACTAACCTTTAAATATACTGATTTTATTAAATTGCATGAAGAACTTCTATTTTGGAGTTTTCATTGTGGCTGATATGGATGCCCTCTCAAAACTTCTTTGATTCTTATTTCCAATAAACCTAATAAACAAAATTATCAGGAAATGTGTTATGGTTGATTTGTTGTTGTTAACTCATATTAAAAAAAATATATATATATGTAATCTACATATATGGAATAAATTGAGTCAATGCATATAGAGCATTTATTAAAAAGTTGGCACATACTAATTATCCATAAAATTTTTAAGTATTATATGTTAAAGTAAAGGTTCTTTTCTCAACTTTTTAAATGAGTATTTTCTGTCATATTAGATTCAGTATGCCAAATATAATTGATCCTTTACAATTTTCTTACATTTTGTTAGAGTTTTCTTAATATTAGCAAAATCATAAAGTAATTTAAAAATAAATGATATAGTTCATGACTGAACTGAACATATAGTCAGTGTAATACCTATATAATACCTACCTTAAAGCCACTGACTTCTTAAAGCCACTGACTTCTTATCTTGCCAAATTTTTTTATAACATGAATATTTCTTAGCTCTGGTGCCCATATTTAATCCCCCTATCTCACCCCCACTCGAAAAAAAAAAAAAAAGAATAGAGTTGACCCTTGACCAACATGGGTTTGAACTATGCAGGTCTACTTGTACAAATACTTTTAAAGAAATGCAGTACACTGCTTTAAGTGTATTTTCTGTCCCTTATGATTTTCTTATAATATTTTATTTACTATAGCTTACTTTATTGTAAGGATATAGTATACAATACATATGTCATACAAAATACATGTTAATCGACTGTTTATGTTATCAGTAAGTCCTCTGGTCAATAGTAGGCTATTTGTAGTTAAGTTGTGGAGGTGTCAAAACTCACATGCAAATTTTTCAATGTGCAAGGTGGAGGGTATCCACTGCCCCTAACCACCACATTGATCAAGGGTCAACTGTACAAAGACTTTGCCTCATTTTGAATTCAGGAGGCTGTCTTGTAGATATAGTTTAAATATCCAAACAATATGAAATTCAGTACATTCCTACTGACTTGAGAGGTGGCAGTGAGCAGGGGGACTGTTTTTAACTTAGACTTACTGGTAATGGTTCTGAATATATTTCATATTATTTATACAATGATTTGTTGCCTCTACTACTGAAAAATTTTGAGTGCTGGATATGTGCTGTCTATCTACTTTCCATATTAATTTAACATTTTTATATCTGATTTTTAAATCACCAGAATATAAGACATTGTTAAATATGCTTAAGATCTTAATCATCCTATAATTTTTGTTTATCTTTTGGCAAGTGCCTTCACTAAAATCTTAATGCTTAACTATGTATTGTTTATTTAATTTTTATCTGAATTTGAACAGCTATCAATTTATCTTTTTGTAGCAACAATTATTTAAAATTTGAGGTAAAGACCATGTAACCAAAATGCTGGGTTTATGACTTTCCTTAATAATAATAAAAAAGATATGCTTTACAAAATTGAAATTAAACTTATCATCAAAGATTTGAAATATAGTCATATACAAGATGCATGTCTGTACCAATTGTTTCTCTCCTTTCACAAGATATGACATAGTGTTTTACATATTAAAATATTATGCATTTGTCTTAAATGCCAAATATTAATTATCACTGAAGAGTTCTTATCAGAACTTTTAAAAAATACATCATTTCCTTCAGTTAAAAAGGAACAGGAATGGCAAGAAGGAACATTTTTTTTTCCCTGTGAAATGATCTTGTAAGTGTGGCAAATAATTCATTTGAAATAAGATAGGAATCGTTTTTAGCTCCGAAAAGGAAAGTTACATTTTAAATTGGTTACAGCAGTCAAAACCTAATGTGTAAAAGGGAGTTGGTAATAATATTATACCAGGTTTATATTCAATGAAATTTTAATTTTCTATTCAAACAATATTGCTATCATCCTAAAATTTTCTACAGTAGTTTTTCAACTACCTAATTTTGGAAAACCTGAATATCATTCTCTTCTTTTGTTCAAACCATTTCAAACACACACAGGCAGAGTCACACTTAAAATGTTTTCCCACTGCTAAGGTTTTTCTCAAAAATACTGAAAACTTTTCTGTACCTAAAAACACTTGGTCCCAGAAGAAAGGTGGGGAAATATACAATATAGACAATTTTAAGGATGACTATGATATGTATTCTGAGTGGCTGATTATCTAATGATTTTTTGTATCTTGTAATTTCTTTTTTATAGGATTTACATTTCCCTCTCTCTTAGGTTTTGATCATGTGCAGTGGGAAGCCCAGGCTCTGTTTATCCTTAAATCCAATGTATACTAGAACTTTGGAGAAAAGTATGAGCTGGGCAAATGCTAAAGCTTTGATGAAATTAAGTCATTACCTGACAAATGGATCCTTCTTTTCCCTGTCTCCCCATGCATCTATGCACATTTCTCAGGCATTAACTGCAAGAGTTCTGCAAACAAATTTATATCCTGGCTTACTAGTTATTTGACCTTGTGATAATCACTTGATAGTTTTCCTCATTTACCTCACTTGAATGTGGGAAACAAGATCAATGTTGAGTTTACCTCACATAATTATTATAAGGATTAGATCATAGAATTTAACGTTACTTGAAGTTTTTCCCTTTAAAAGGAAACATATATAATATTTATTTTACATTGTATTTATTATATTGAATAATGAAGATCATTTCCAGAGTGAGGTTAAAAACTGTATATGTAGGACTCTTGTGCACTTACGTAGCCAAAACATTTACAAACTAAATACAAAGAAAACAACAATACCAATGGTATTCACATCAACAACACTGATTTCTTATTATAGATGATGTTGTCTTGCTGAAACTCAGTCACCACTTCTATAACCCTACAAATGATTGTCAAACCATTATCCTTTTAAGTTCAGTTCACTGATGTCTTTGGGTATGCCATAAAAGACTGTTTCTTCCCTGCTTTTTTCCATACAATCTTCTGTATAGTATATATGTATTTGACCTATATGAGCAATACTATGTTATTATGTTTTAAGTCCAGTTCTGCTTTTTTAATCAATATCCTGAAATAAGTACAGTGCCTCCATGATCATAAACAGAAGCAAACACAGATGACCAATTAATGAATTAGAAGAATTATTGTAAAGAAGACAGTAAAATCACACCAATCACATAATAATTACACATAAAATAGAAGGAAAAAACTATAAAGATATAGTAGGTCACACAAACTGGACAGATATTTCATGGGCCATAAATATAAGGTGATGAGTAGGACTACAACCTCTGGTCTTTTGGGATTAAGCTTCAAAATCAGGCAGTGACAAGAGGTCAATTTTTCTGCAGCCATGGGAATTAAAAGTGCTCCCATAAAATGGATTTATAGAGCCAGACCTAATACTTAAAGCAGAGATTGGATGCCAGGGCTCCTACTATTAAAGAAGACTAAAAAGAAAAAAAAAATCTGTTCCCCAGGGCTGACACTTATATGAATTTGTGAAATTATGAAAGCAGGAGCATACACCCTCATAAATGAGAAATGAACCAAGTTCCATACTTGTTTGGTGGTCATTTATGTTCCTTGCTTATGAGTCAGAGCACCAAACTGTTACTCTAAGGCCCAGGACCTGAATAAGCACTCCAGGGAAAGATAGAGGTAACCACCACACTGATTAATATGAAACGGAAAACATACAGGAAGAAAGAAAAAGAAGAAAGAAAGAAAGAAAGAAAGAAAGAAAGAAAGAAAGAAAGAAAGAAAGAAAGAAAGAAAGAAAGAAACTCCTACTCAAAACCAAAGTTCCAAAACTGCTGAAGAAACATAATACTAAGAAAATAGTTCTCAGAATCACCAATCAGAGCCTAAAGTTACCCTAAATGAAATACTTATATGAATAAAACTGTAAAGCAAATTAATAACAGCTTACAATCCTCAGAGAGACAAATGACAATTGTATCAGTTATTAAACAGCAAAACAAACAGAGATAAAAGAAAGCAAGTGTATAGAAAAGAAACCCACAAAGAATCTTAATAAAGAAGCATGTATCACTAAAAAAACAAATACTTCAGTAAACTCTAAATGGTTGACACTGTTGAGGAAAGACTTACTGAATTTGAAAATGGTATTGAGGGGGCACCTGGGTGGCTCAGTCAGTTAAGCACCTGACTCTTGGTTTTGGCTCAGGTCATGATCTCATGGGTAATGAGATTGAGCCCCACATAAGGATCCACACTCAGTGGGGATCTGCTTGAAGATTCTGTCCCTCTGCCCCTACCCCCACTCACACACTCTCTCTTACAAATAAATAAATAAATATTTAAAAAGAAAAAAAAATGTATTGAGGAATTTACTTAGAATACCATCCCAAAACACAAGTAGTTAATATTATTTAAAAGATTTTAAGAACTACAAAGTACACAATGGAGGCTCCAATATATATCTAATAGTGTTTCAGAAAAAGAAAATAAAGGCAATGGACTGGAAGTCATATTTGAAAAAAGTTAATGGCAATAATTTTTCAGAATGAAGGAATGGCATGTAGATTCTGATTCAGAAGGCACGCCAAGTACTGAACAATATAAATAAATAAAAATGTGCACCTAAACGTGATAGAGAAACTGCACACATTAGTGATAAATTGAAAATCTTAAAAGCCAGAAACAAATGGCATTAGCTGGGAGGGAAAACAAACAAAAAAACAAACAAAAAAAACAAAAGAAAATATCCTGTCAATAGAAATAGATTAATTAAGTGCCTTTATAATCTTAAGACGAAGTAACTACCAATCTAAAATATTATTTCTAGCTAAACCATTCATGCAAAGATTAAGAGTTCACCACATAAATTCTTAGTAAATGAATAATTAAAGCACAGAGTTTAACTAAAAGAAAAGTGAAAACAGAAGAAAGGCATTGGGTAAAAGTATAATGGTGAGCACAGAAAATTTTAGAATATGTGTATGCATTCAATAACTAATAATCTTTATATGATATTTGTGTGTGTGTGTGTGTGTAGTGCTTAAGGAAAAAAGTAAGTAATAAGTTGTTAGAAATAGTTAATAAATAGTTAACACTGAAGTCCTTATGAAGAAGAGATAGAAATATTGCATGATCATAAAGTTTGTTAGATGAAAATATAGCAATATATTAAGCATGAACTTTAACATTTTAAAGTTAGCATTGAAATATATAATCTACATTTTTTAAACCTGCAGAGAGAAGAAAATAATACATGTATGGGAGAACAGAGAAATCTTCAATTCAACAAAAGGCAGAAAAGGAAAGGAGAAAAAAAAGGCCCAGAAATTAAGAGTATAAATAGAAAAGACAAGATAAAACTAAAGAAATACACTCAAAATACCTATTAAGAAAATAAATGTAAACAGATTAAACTCACTAATTAAAAGAATGAGGCTGGATAAGTTTTCAAAATGGAATGATATACTGCTTATAAAAAGTACTCCTAAAATAGCACAAAAATTTTGAAAACAACAGTTTTAAAACACTTATATTAGGATTTTCATTCACAAGAATAGTATGCAGTAATTAAAACGAATATATTAGAGTTTCTCCTAGCCATTTGGTCAGGGGTGTTTCTTCAGATGATTCTAACTGCAAAGAGAACCTGGGTTGGGGGGCGCCTGGGTGGCACAGTGGTTAAGCGTTTGCCTTCGGCTCAGGGCGTGATCCTGGAGTTATGGGATCGAGCCCCACATCAGGCTCCTCAGCTATGAGCCTGCTTCTTCCTCTCCCACTCCCCTGCTGTGTTCCCTCTCTCGCTGGCTGTCTCTATCTCTGTCGAATAAATAAATAAAATCTTTAAAAAAAAAAAAAAAAGAACCTGGGTTGGAGTCTTAGCCTTGAGTTACTACATGTGACACTGGGGAAACTATTAACCTCTTTGTGCTTCAGTTTTCTTACTTGCAGATTAGGAATAAACACAGTGCCCATCATGTGGGTTAAATCATTTCTTATTTATAAAAGACAGAATTGTTTCTGACATACAGCATCATGTAAGTATTTATTAAATAAATACCTTTTAATTTAATTAAAAGTATCCAAATAAAACACAAAATTATATATAAATATAGACAGACATATAATAATTGGGAAATCAAATATTCCCAAGATTGGTAGTTATGAAGATCTCCCATTAGAAACAGTGAAACTGTCATGGTAAGTCTTCCATGCAGTGTCTGGACCACAGTAAGTGCTGGTGAATGTCACCTCAAAAGACCACAGCAGCCAAAAATTCTTTATCATTCCAATATCTTCTGCTTCATTTTTTTTCTTTAGCCTACTTACTCCACATAATCTCAGATATGTATCCCATGTAATCTTAAATATGTCTTCAAAACTGAGGGGGAACAGAATTTGCCACCCCAAAATGTGCCTTTTTGGCATAAGGATTATTTTAGGCTGATTGTATTTAAGAAATAGAAGAAGCTCTAAAAATGAGTAGAAGTCACCTTTTGTAAGAGACATTTATTTTTATAGGTGAAATCTCCATTTATAAGGCTATCTCCCTCTCTGTACCAGGAAGAGGATGACTAAAATCTCTACAAATTCTTATTAATGGAGAAGGCAGGGACTTAAATTTGCATAAAAAATTGCAAAATTTCAAGGCACTGTGATCAGGATAGAATTACTAAATACTAAGTATGGAGTGCAGTGGGAATGCATAAAGATAACTAACTTGATCATGGGGTCTCTAGGGTGAACTTTGAAGAATGAAACCGAGAATGATTTTCCACCACTGAAGTAAGAAAGCACACCGCCTTTGAGAAACTAAGCAAAACTTACTATGACTGGATTCCAGAGTGCAAGCAAAATGAATGGTGAAAAATAAAGTTGGAGAAGTACCAGAACCCAAATCATACAATGCCTATTAAAGCCATTTTCTGAATATAATAGTGTTATTAATGTGAACTACAATCAATTTCTTGGTGGCCATGCTACACTCTTGACACTGTTGATTCTAGGTTTACTTCCTCTAAAAGAACTCAATTGTTTTCATTTGTACTTTTATATATGTTTATTTGAAATGTAATGGAAAAATCTTTCAATTTCAATATATTACATTTGCTCCCATCATCTCCATCATTCAAAATTTCTCTGACACCTGATGTGTCACTATACATGCTATTCTCACCATCTTCTCATTTAAATTTCCCATTTGGTCCACAGAAATATAGCTGACTTTGTTAATTTTCTTTGAGAAACTGAATTTGGCAAAGTCATGTCTGTCTAATAATCTAACTCGGTTCAGATACATTTAAGAAGATATTTTAAGTAGTCCTAAATATAACACAGTTTTCAGCTCCTTATAAACATTAGCCTTTGTGGTTCAATGTTTTGGAAATCTAAAGATACCTTTCTGAAAACAAACAGCTTAATCCTATTCCTCTACTCCAGTGGTGCTCAGCCAAAAGAGAAAATTTATTCAGCGTTTTATGGGAAAGCACACTAATCAATACCCTTCAGCATGCATGTTGAGTTACATACCTTCTATACTCAGATACATATTTTAAATTTCTCTAATTAGCTTTTCACACTGAAAGATGGCTCATTGTTCCATACCATGTGATGAAGGGTCATCTAGATGAAGACTATGAGAGCAAACATGAATAAGTTATTGATTTCAAAGGAAAAATCCCAGAAGGAGAGCCCATTATTTTAGATTTATTTCTATGTGTGCTTTATGGCATACCACATTTTTTTCCTTCATTGCCTGATATTTACTGCTTTTTTATTATTAGTAGAATTTTTTATCATGTAATTTTTGAGATTATTATAGTTCTATGAAATTTTGTAATTTGTACTCCCAGGAAAGAACATTTTCATATAAATACCTTACAACAAACCTGTAACTTACTGATGAAAATAAGTGTATTCACATTATTACATGAAGTAAGCCATATGTATGAAAACTACATATATGAGAAAGAAGGTATAACTTTGACTGCAAAAGCCTCATACATTGACCCTTTTTTCAAACTTATTTAATGTATTTGAGTATAATTCAATTTCTAATGGAATAACTTCAAAGAATATACTTCAATTTCTAATGGAATAACTTCTAAGAATATACTGGTCATATAACACAGGATACACTAAAATAATTCAAAACATCATTAGATCAATGCTAATGAAATTTAAAAAAATGAAGTCATGGGAATGAGTTAGTTATGGAAAAAAAATATCTCATGAAAGACCCTTTTATATTTTAATGTAAAGACAAAGAAAAGAAGTTAATTGAATGTCAAAAAAGTGACAAGTTTCTGCCTTAACCTTGAAACTTGTGGGAACGTGGAATGCCAGATTTGTGCCATATGTTACAGCTCCTGACAGTGTTATGTGTCTTTACCACAACACCATCTGTGCTGCTATACCTGAATAGGGACAGTGGCTAGAAATGGAGAAAAATAATGAACTCTTGCAACATATTTTTTCCCTGAGCTCACACAGCTGATGATAGATACTTACTTCAATCTGAAAAGCACTACTTAAGTCTTGAATGACAACACATTGGAATATCTTTGACCTCTTCTTACTGACTACTTATTTCCTACAAGTGTGAAAATTATGATTTCCATTTTAAAAGATTAAAAAATAAATTGACATCTAAAACAATGATTGATACCATATCTTCAGAGTTTTTCCACTTCATTTTTCTAATAACCCTAACGTGTAAAAAACAGAAATGTTTATATAATGATAGAAAAATTAAAAGTAGGTAGTAAAGAGTTGATTCCATTGGGTCTGGAATTATCACAAAATCACCTACATATATAATTTTAATACTCACTTTACTGTTTATTACTATGGAATGCGGATTGAATCCTTGATTTTTTGATGACCATTTTTTTCTCAATAAGATGGATCACATCATCTACCAGCTGTAAGGTTAGAGCTAATGTATATCAAGAGCTTAACACATTGTCAAGTTCAAGTAGGCAATTACCAATTATTTCAGTCATCTAAAAATGCCCTGTCATACTTTCCAGTGTTCTAAGAGTAATATCCTATTATTCCTGCTTTAACTTCACTACATATGCTATATGCCACGTGTGGCCCATGACCTAAGAGATGAGCGAATATTTCAAATGTTATCTCTAAGGAACACATATTCACATTTATGGAAGAAAGCTCATTCTATTTTATAAATTGTCCAATATGTCGCTTGTTGATTATATTCGATAATTTACCAAGTATCCCCAGAGAAAATAAAGAAACTCAGGGATGCAATCCCTAATTCATTCTTAGACATTAGACAAAGATAAATGTAAATACTTCCTACGACAGGACATGAACAATCCATCTCCAGGAAAGTATGTAGGAAGGAAGAAGGGAAGCTAGGTGAATAGGCAGGTGAAGTGAGTAGGATGGAAGAAAGGAGTGAGGGGAAAAAGGAAGAAGGAAGTGTATTCATTTGAGACCATAAATATATACGTGCAGAGGGATAACATGAGCTTGCTTACCAGATCATCTTGAAACATACTCAAAAGCATAGAGCTTTTTCACCCTCTAGTTGTATCACAAAAAACTTTGACACCTGATAAAATAATTTTAGGCATTAACAAATAAGTAGGGATATAATTTTTGCCCCAGCTGATGAAAACCTATTGCCAATGACACTGGAAACATAAGACTTTATCCGTTCACCAATGCCTACTT
This sequence comes from Ursus americanus, assembly GCF_024610735.1. Taxonomy (NCBI): domain Eukaryota; kingdom Metazoa; phylum Chordata; class Mammalia; order Carnivora; family Ursidae; genus Ursus; species Ursus americanus. The sequence continues at coordinate 12,592,664 of NC_142141.1, forward strand.
ACCAGGATTATCAGGGGGGTCACTGTGTTCTGTCAAAGCTGACTGTGGGCCCATTCCTCCTAAACTATCCCTCCATTCCTCTTTTTAACTCCCTGAGCACAACATTAGGGACTCTAATAATCACTTTCCTTTTAAACAATCCCCCCTTCCAATTCCTTTAGCCCTAAAGTCATGCATTTTATGTTTTCAGTCAAGTAACACTTCTATCTAGTAATCTGTGATATTTTTATGTCATAGTCATACTGCTGTTTCTTGAAACACAACTCTATGTCACTTTTATTTTTTACGTGAGATAATAACTATCTGACATATACAGTATCAAGGCACATATTTTAATAGAATCTGGAGATTCTGCAAAAATCTGATGAACATAAGTGATATTATTAATGCCCCCAAAATACTGATTTTGCCCAAGGTCAACAGAGAAATTTAAAACTGAAATTAGAATTTCTGTCAAGTGTGTACTACACCAGGTATATGATGATAAAGGAAGTATCAGCTATCAGTACTTCATCAACTTACTATTTGCTTAGCAATATAGCAACAACTGTACATGCATTATTTCTACTCTGTATAACAATTATAAAATTTGTGAAGATTAATACACCAATTTAATAGATGAGGAAATAGATTCAATTTTAGAGAATTTCCCTGAGGTCACATGGATAGTAAGTGGCAGAGCTATTGTTCTAAATAAGGTTTGTGTAGCAAGAAATCTTCTTTATAGAAACCTTTAGGCACAGATATCAAGCAAGGTCATGATTGGTACACTAATAAACTAATAACAAAAAACCTAATAGCAACATACCAAGAAAAGAATTATGTTAATTTCCCTTAAATTAAGGAAAGTAATAATAGAAGGCAGAAAGTCAATAATACTCTTTTCAATTTAAAACAAGAAGTCAATAACAATCTTTTGAATTTTTAAATGAAAGATTTTTGGCGTGATTATATAAAAGCCTCTTTAGAAGCATTAAGATTCATTCAATTAAATTCATAATAGGATGCTATCCTCATAAAGTTATTCTAGGTGATATACACATAGATCAGATGTAATAAAAAGCATTTCAGAGCTCCTTTAAGAGCCAAGAATTCATCCGTTAATAATGGTTTTGATTGAAGCTATTACATTTACATGTGTACACATACATTTAAAGATTAAATGTGAATTTTTATATTAGATGCTTATTATGTATTAGCAAATGAAAACACTTACATTCGAGTGGTTTTTGTAGGCAAGCCTTTTCTGAACTAAGCAGATTTCTGCTTAGTTAAATCTTTCCCTCCCCTTGACTGTGAATCCCACTGGCTCTTGCTAGAAAACAGTATTAGACTGAATAGGTATATGTGCTTGATGTAATTTCTATCCCTGTAAAAAGCAGTTATTGCACATCTGAAATTGCTACTTTTCCTCTCTAATATTACTGTCATTTTATGGTGTGCTGTATAATTAAGTTTACTGCAACACAGAGGTATTTGGTAGAGTTTCCATTTCCTACCTATGGCTTATTTTTACTCCATATGATAAATTAACAGGCTGAAAAATATAATTTTAAATTCCAGCTATTTTTAGTGAGTCTTTCCCCCTCTGAAGCTTTATTATTCTTTAATAGTTAATGTTAAAGAATATGGTACCTACATGTTATATTAACCCAGATATTGCAATGTAGCTATTCTCTGTTTCTAGTTTTTAAACTAAAAAAAAAAAAAGAAGCAATTTAAACAAATATTTTAGAAAATTCCACCAGGATAAGAAAATCATCAGAAAAATAATATTGAAATCCCAGGTAAAAATTATAATCATCACAGATTGCCACAATACTATGATTATAGAGAACCTGTGATAATACTGCGGGGACTGCAAGGAATAAAATAAAGCTATTCAGAAAAAGCTAGAACAGAAGAGAATGTACTTGATATAACCTTGTAATTTAGGACAAAGTAATGCCGTAATGTCATGCTTTGTCTTCTAGCTTTACCTATACACTTCAATATTATTGGGGTTTTTATTTATGTGTTTTTTTGTTGTTTTTAGCATTCTTGTCTGACTAGGAATTTGATTTTGATGAGGTCTGTCGGCATCTTAAATTCCTTCCCGTATATCTATCTTTTTTTCTCTCCACAAATTACAAAAAAAAAATTCACATTAACACTTGAAGAACTGGTGGTAGGAGCATCTGAAGGATATTCCTTAGTTAGATTTTGTGCAATTTTGGTGATGATAATTCTATTTAGATGTCCGGTGCTTCTACTGCTTTATCATAGCCTCCTACAGTAGCCCAATGAGATTACCACCAAATTCCAGTGGAACTTTGAACGGCCTCTCGCTATAGATGAAGAATCTCTGAGTGAGTGATTTGCCCAAGATTAAAGTGATATTCAAGATCACGGCAGAATCTTGAAACTAACTTTCTTGATTTTCCGTGCGAGAGTAAGATTCCATTGCTCTTGCTAATGGTAGTCACTTACAGGTAACATCAGGAATACCTAGTGAATTCATTGATTAATAATGTCTGTTATAGCTGAGCGAATGAGAAATGGTATCTAGCCGGACATTTTTGTATCTCCATCCTAATTGTTTTCCCCTGTGCTTCACAAAATGTTCTTCTTCCATACTTCTAATTTGAAGGGAGAATATGTGCATCCCTTATGAACTGGAGTACTGTCCAAAGTTTCAAATGCAAAGCTTTTTAATGTCTCTTATTTTGTCTTTAAAAAAAAAAAAGGTAAAATTTGGATTTGACTCCAAAATATAACATTGATATTTTATTTGAAAAAATAGCATTTGCCTTCTGACTTAAAATAATCGACTGAGCCAGGCGAATTATGAATGTGCCATTAGGGGAATTAATAAGAGCTTTTGAAGAGCTGTACAAGTCCATGAGTGTGAATTAACTTGTTTGGGAATATTGCCATCATATAACCATAAATGCTGCTTTTTAAAAGAGTACCTGGGGAAAATGCGTAAATTTACACCAATAAATTTAACAGTCCAGATTAAATGAGTGAAGTGAAGTGAGCAGATTTTTAAGAATGTATCAGTCACCTAAACTAATTTAGAAAGAAATTGAAAATATGGGTACATGCCATAAATGGTATGAAGGCCAGTAATTAGTAGAGGAGAGAATTTTAATATCCATGTTATTAAACTGGAATTGAAAATAACAGAAAAAATATGTATTTATTTTAGAGAAATAATGTTCAGAGGAAATACATATGAGCATACAAACACTCATGTAAAAATATAAATTACACAGATACAAGTATCGGTATGATTTGTATCATAGAATATTAAATTAATAAGACACAAATATAAATTAGAGATTCCAGGAATTAAGGGATGAGTCAGTACCTAGAATTTATTAATAGAATTCACTCTGTTAAGAGAATAAAAGAGAAAAAATAACCTTATAATCATTTCATTTGACATACAAAAAACACAAACATATTAATATTGAAGAGCTATTCTTGATTTTTTGAAAGTGGATAAGTTTAAAATAGAAGGAATATTTCTTAATTCATGTTAAATATCATTTATTAGAAATCTACAGCAAATACACAGAATGATTCATTCCTATGGGTATTTCTATTAAAATTATTATCATTACAAAGACATTTGTTCCCAAACAAATTTACTTTATTATAGTTTTTCTAATGTATTAAATTTAGAATTAAAATTATAAGTACTAGAAAGAAAAAAAGTTATTAATTGCTAACAACATTAGCATCTCCCCAAATTTAAGAGAATTAGAGAATGAGACTTTTTAAAAAAATGAGTAAGTAGGAGAATATTTACTAGGTACAAGATCAATGTAGGCAAGTTTATATGTATGAAGATTTTTTTTATTATTCACTGTAAGTCAAAAAAATTGGAAAAAATGCTCCATAAGGATATAATGAAATAATTTTGTTATAGCATGCCATGGAATATTATGTAAACTTTAAGAGAGTACAATAAATCTGCATATACAACATGAACCTTTGTCCATTTATATGTGTGTGTATGTCTGAGGCTCTAGATGTACGTGTGTGAATATGTATGTATATAAACACGTATTTGAAGTATGTGTGGGTATTGCCTTGTATATGTCTTCACTTGCTTTTTGAAAATGGGTTCTTTAGGTTGCAACACCATGCTGATTTACTACTTTCCGCTATACGGTACCCCTAAAAGTACCACCGCAAATTTAATTTCAAAATTACCTAGGCTCTCCGATCATGACCCTTTTTCTGGAAAAGCCCCACATTGATTCGCAGACTGGTGGAATCTGCTGCTTAGGCACAAAGAAGTAAGCATTTTTTCTATTGCCTCCCAGAGGTCCAAGTGTTGCTATTACTATCTATCCCCTTCTACTGAATAATTCACTTTTACCTATTTAGAAGCACAATGTACAATGCATTGCAAAGCTCAGTTGGAATCTGTTTTCCCTTCCAACTTTTTTATTTCTAATATTTAAGCTCCTCCATGATATATACCATTCATAAAACAAATGATGTATGTTAATCCCTCTGATAATTTACTAATGATCTTTCTATACTCTCCTCCCCCAATTTTATTCTCCTTGCCTTTTTTTTTTTTTTTTTTCTGTTTGTTATAACACTGGTCTTTGCTTAAGGCACACTTCAAGTGAAATCTCCTTTCTGGAGATTTCTGAATCCTTCTCAACCCAGAAGAAATGCCACTCTGTCCTGTCCAGTCCTGGTAATTTGTTTATATTGGTGGTGAAGCACTTAAAATATTGGATTACACTGTATTACATGTGCATTTACTTCTCCCTCAAATTGTAAACTTAATTTTATTCCTGACTTTGCTCTGCCCTTAATTAGTGACTGAAGCATAGTGGAAGCTAACCTACAATTTTGTAATGTATCAATTCTTAAACATATAGTTCATGATATATTCAAATATTGACATAAGGGAGCGAAATTATCACCTACTTAGGATTTATCACTCACTACTAAATGTAGGTCAAATTATCACATTTACCAGTAAATTATCAGATAATTGGCAACACTATAATGAACTTTAACAGCATCACATTTCGCATGGTACAAATACGAAAGCCTACTCTTCACTAAAATAAATCTCAATTATCTAGCCTTTTACCTACACATTCTTCAGTGCTCCCCTAACCATTTTATATTATAGCAGCAAAATTGTCACTAATGCACTTAGCTAAAACAGGATCCTAGAGAGTAACCCTAACGTGGTATCTTAAATGCATCATTTACCATTTGCATTCAGACCAGCTTCTCCTTCTGCATCCCTTTTCTTACTCATTTTTCCCCTTAAAACCACAATGATCTTTGCTGTCGTTCTCATTCTCTCTCCTTCTCTCTCTCCCTCCATCCGGTCTGTTATCACCTATCTCTCTCTTTTCAACCTTTCTTGCCTATGCATCCAGTCTGGGACCGTGTCAAGTTGATCTTGCTTCCATTAGGACTTTCTTTTTATCACCACTGACACACTCATTTACTTAATCTTCCGGAATTATTCTTTATTATTCTAATCGCTACTGATTTTTATCCCTCAGTACTTATTTTTACTTCCCATAATGTATGTGTAATTTACTATTGTTTGTTAATTCACCTACTGTATTGTAAACTCCTGGGGGCAAAGTATAAATTTCAATTCGTAGTCTATATTCCCCATAGTAACTAGTGCATTTCTCTGTACATACTCAATAAAGGTTTTTTTAAGGGACTTTTTGTAGGTCTTCAAAAAACTCCAAACTCAGTGCTACAGAAACAGCTGCTTAGTCTTGCTTCATGTTTCAAGATTGATTTGTCTATTAACAGATATTTACTGACCACCTACTGCATCCCAGCCGTTATTGCTAGAACTGAAGATACAGCAGTGAATAAGACATGTAGTTTCCAAACATAGGTAACTTACAGTGTTGAAAAAAATAGGAAAAAGAGACAAATAATTAAATGTTTGTAAAATGTCTGAAATATTCTTTCAAAGCATTTAAGAAATTAAGTCTAGTATCAGGTAGTTACTGTATTATCCATCAAAATGTATCAATTAGCAACAAAATTGAATCAAAAAAGCAGACTGTACATTTCACTTGTCACTCACAGTGACCTTGGACAACATCCTTGTAATATCTCCATTTGACTTTGTTAAATGAAGATGATCATTTTCATAATTGGCTAATTCTGATACTGGTGGTAGTTAATATGCTGTTTTAACTCATTTATGTGAATTTAAATTGCAAGTGGTAGTACTTTGATTCACAGATGTTCTTTTGTTAGTCCCTGAATAATTCAAAGAAATACAATAGTACATACCTAATGAGACTAGTGTATTCTTAAAAATGAGAAGGGAATAGCTAGCTATTTTTTATTTCTTATTTTATTTTTAAAAATGTACCTTTATCAATGCAATAGTTGTTAGGAAAACAAATACCATCCTAGTTTTTTTTTTTCTCTCCAAAAAATGATGATCACAGCTGATAGATAAGAAAATTATTTTATACAGTCAATTTAGGTGATTAAGGAGAATTCTATATCCCACAACCTAAAGAGACATTTATACATGTGACTAAAAGTACTTATACTTACTCTAATGTATTACATGGAGGCAGGCTCTTCATAATTATTTCCATCTATCTTGATATAATTATTATATAACATTCATTGAGGATTTGTTATTTCCCAAATAATGTACTGAATACTTTCAATGAATCATCTTATGCAATCTTCATAATAGCCCCTGGTGTTTAGAAATTATAACTTGTTTTATAATGCAGTTAGAACAGCTAATATTTAGTTAGAAGCAAAGTCTACCTAAAGAATTTTGTCATTCATTCCTCTATTAAGAGGGAATAGATCTAATTCTTTAACTGATTCCTTTAGAGATGATTGCCAAAAGTGTTATACGCAAATGAACCACGGAACACTACATCAAAAACCAATGCAGTACTGTATGGTGACTAACACAACATAAAAAAATTAATAAATAAATAAAATGTATGTGGAAATGAAAAAAAAGTGTTTGGAAATATGTAATAGATGGCCTTCTTTGCTTATTTGTTTTGTAAACTCTGAAGTATATGTATCTTTCTGGTTGGGATCTTTTCTTCCAGTTTGTTTGCCATAAGGCACAGTAGTTGCAGACAGAAAGCATCTGTTGGAAACGTGATTTGAAACTGGTGTGAGGAGCAATTCAGAAAAACAAAAACAAACAAACAAAAAAACAAGGTAAGGTTAGAGATGCAAGTGTGAAAATATGTTTCCCAGGGATTCTAAAATGTATGGTGGCAGGAAGGCTTATAAAAAAAATTTAAAAAAAAATAAAATGTATGGTGGCTCTAATGGATTTCAAACTAAAAGATAAAATAATTAGGCTTTGACCAAATTTTATATGACAATATAAATGTCCTTTCTAGGACAATATTGATAATGTATTATTTAAATGATAAGAATCTCCTAAATGTAGAAATACCATCTTGTAGAGGTGTACCTTAAATATTCTTTTGTAGTGGTGGTTTCCTTCCTGTCAGGGATTTCAGAACTGGTAAACAGCCATTATTCCTATTGCTGCTAATGATTCCTGAACCTAGGAATTTTAGTCATTAATCCTTTCCTTAAAGCTTGAATGTTGGCTCCTGAGCTGTATATGGAAAAAAATAAAAATATGACATCCAGGGTTGTTATCAGGTAGCATGATTTCTCTGTCAACTCAAAGTAGAAAGCAGATTCCCAAATGAACATCCAGTTATAGACACATAAAGTCTCTCTTTGGAATGTTGTTGTTATCTTCAGTTGTTTTTGTGGGGTATTTTACTTGATAGTTTATAAAGATTTTTATTTTCTTTTTTTATATATGTGTCTCTTGTATGTTTTTGAAGATTTAGTTTTTACTTTTCGATTTTAGAGAAAAGTAGAAAAATGTAAGTATTCAATATATGTATAATCATTTTGTTGTGCTACAGGGCCTAAAACAAAGAGTCCTAGAAAACTGATTAAATATTACTATTTGAAATGCTTTTCTTAAATTAAATTTGCTAAGAATCCAATGAGAAAGTTGGCTAAGACTCTTAGTCAATTACTCTGAAATATTGTTTCTAAGATTTCACAAAATAAAATACTAACATCAGGCTGTTTTGTTTTGTTTTGTTTTGTTCTGTTTCATTCCAACTGAAGGACATGTTCCTTCCTGTATAATGCTAGATTAGGAATCTTACTTCATTTAAGAGAATTTTACATCTTCTCCAAAGTTTCTATTGTTATAGTTAATTTTAAAATTATCCCTGAAAAGCTTTCTTACATATTTTAGGCAAATATCAAAAACAAAGCAATAAACTCATAAAGCAGCATTTCAATTCACAGTAAATTTAATTGTGTGACTATCTAAATCAGCTTCTCATCTTGTGGTTTTACCTTATGTGTGCAGCTATTGGTGGGAAGATCTCCACTATTAATTATGCCCTTCTTGATAATTAAAGGTAGTTGAATGGACACTGGCATCATAATTAGACCTGGAAGAAAAATGCTATTTTACCTTTACATTAGTGACTTGTTGCATGAACTATGGAGACTTGTTGAACTTTTACCATATCCTTTAAGGGCTGCAAGGAGATAATGATATTATGCATGCATATTGTTGACATTTGCCTTCAATATACCCTATGACTTTTAAGAAAAAGTATAGCACACTAGAAAACTAGAAAAATAAAAATTTTGATGATTTGAAGTACATAAAATATCAATTTTGGAATGTTTTTATGCCATAAAAAGGGAAATTATGGAATGTTTGCGTCTTGGCTTTACTTCACTGAAACAACAAAAAATAAGGTAGAATAAGCTAACAGGCCTGGTTTGTTTTATTTCTAGTGGATTTTTTAAAAACTGAAGTACAATGAATGTACAGTGTTATATTAGATTCAGGTGTACAATATAATAATTCAACAATTCTATACATTACTCAGTGCTCATCACAATAAGTCTACTATCCCCTTTATCTATTTTACCCATCCCCCGGTGACCTCCCCTCTGACAACCACTAGGTTTGTTCTCTGTATTTCAGAGTCTATTTTTTTTGTTTTCATACCATAAACAAAAATAAACTCAAAATGGATTAAAGACCTAAATGTGAGACCTGAAACCATAAAACTCCTAGAAAAACACACAGGGAGTAATTTATTTGATATGAGTCATAGAAACATTTTTTCTAGATACGTCTCCTTAGGCAAGGGGGATAAAAATAAATTAAACTATTGAGACCATACCAAAATAAAAAGCTTTTGCACAGTGAAGAAAACCATCAAAAAAATGACAAGGCAACTTACTGCATGGGAAAAGCTATTTGCAAGTGATATATTCAATAAGGGATTAATATCCAAAATATGTAAAAGAACTTACACAACTCAACAACAAAAACAAAAAACAACAAATAACCCCATTTTAAAATGGGCAGAGGACCTGCATAACATTTTTCCAAAGAAGACATATAAATGGCCACAGACTTAAGAAAAGATGCTCAACATCACAATTCATCAGGGATATGTAAATCAAAACCACAGTGAGATGTCACTTTATACCTGTCTGAATGGCTAATATAAAAAAAGACAAGAAATAAAAAGTGTTGGTGAAGATGTGGAAAAAAAAACTCTCATGCACTGTTAGTGGGAATGAAAAGGGTGTCACTGTGAAAAATAGTACTGAAGTTCCTCAAAAAATTAAAAATAGAATTCCTACCATATGACTCAGTAATTCCATTACTGGATATTTACCCCCAAAAAAATGAAAACACTAATTCAAAAAGATTTATGTTTTATATGTTTATTGCAGCATTATTTATAATAGCCAAGATATGGAAGCAACCTAAGTATCCATCCATAGATGAATGGGTAAAGAAGATGTGTTGTCAATACACAATGGAATATTACTCAGCCATAAAAAAGGATGCGATCTTGCCATTTGCAACAACATGGATGGACCTAGAGGGTATAATGCTAAGTGAAATAAGAACAAAGAAAAACAAATACCATTTGATTTCATTCTTATGTGGAATTTGAGAAATAAAACAAATGAACAACAAAGAAAAAAGAAACAAAAAAGACTTTAGTAGACTTTTTAAAATGTATATTGTCTTGCTACATTTCTCTATTGCATAGTAACTAAGGTATAAATTTTCCATACAAATAAAAAGCAAATGACTTAGTAAGAACTTAATTTAAGTAATACACTTATGACTTTGGATTAACCTCTAAATTAGACTGTACATCTTCTATAACATAATCTCAGGGGGTAACTTGAAAGATGACTTCAGAAAAATCTCTTTGCAATGGTTAGCCATTCATGCATTTCATTTTTGAGTACCTCTGACCTTGTTAGTCATTCGAAATATGGATACAAATAATGGAAATTTAAAAATGGGGATTGTGAATTAGAATTTGAATGATCAGTCAGACTTTACCAGGTAGAGAATACACTGCAGACAGAAGGCATCTCTTGTATAAAATTAGAGAAGAGGAAAAGGAAAAAAGCTTTTTGAAAAATAGCATTTGTGTTGTATTGGCCTAGTTTGTGAAATGTAATTTAGTAGAGACGAATTAGGAAAGGTGAAGTTGCCCACATCTTAGAGTTTCAAAAAACAGGCATGGATGTTTCTTTACATTATTATTCTCTTTCACATGAGACATACATTTAAAAACTACTTACTTGTTTTATGTGGTACAAATGCTTAAGATTTTCTTAGCTTTTGAAAATAACTTTTTATTTTCTAATATCTTTTGGTGTTTTTTTTAAAAATAGCATTGGAACATTCAGAGAAGAACTGGAAACTTTAAAATGCTAAAATGATGATCATTGTAAATGAACTCAGTAAAAGAACTCATAAATCTGTTTTTGGGTTGTTGCCATTGCATGAATGGTCTATTTTTGTGTTTTTATTAATACTGTTGACTAGCTACAACAGGTGACATTTTTATCCCCTTAGGCTCTCCATTAGCCAAATGAAGGGCCATCTGGAAAGGGATTATGTTCTTTGAAATATGTGACAGGGCTGATGGCTTTTTAACTGCTAGTCATCTATGATTGCTGGTAAACACTGGAAATTAGTGTTGATCCCTCAGAATTAAGAAGTTAGTCAAGTACTTAGAGAAAAAGCAGGGGAAACATCTTTTAACCAGATGTGCACATCAATTCATATTTTTAAAAAATCATATATCAACAGTGGTGTGAAAAAATAATGCAATTATTCTTGGTGATTTTAATTTGATGGAAGATAGAATTTTGTGGCAATAAAATACACGGGATATACCTTGAAAAATTCAAACTTTGATAACTGATACTGAGGAAATAAAAAGGCATATTCATTATGATAGTTTGCTGGCAATTTTCCCAAAGTGCTATTTGATATTGATACTCAGATGAACAAGAGAAGATGGTTTTGATGGCAGGCTCCCAACAGCAGTTCATTGAGAGTCTTTCCATAATTGCAGTTTAAAGGATATCTAAAGGCCCCATGTTAGAGGATCTTAGTGGCCATTCCAATCAGCACCTTCATTTTGCAGATGAATGTTCTACATCACGGAGAGGCTATGTAACTCACCCAAATTTATAGTTACTTGGTGGCCAGAATGGCAATTTCTCCTAGAGGAGAGCCCAAAGGAGCAGGTATTTCTATAGCAATGGTTCTCCCATTGGTTCCTGAATTGGAGGCTATAGATACTAGTGTGTGGTTTTGTTCGTTCGTTCGTTTGTTTTGGAGTTACTCAATATTATCAGTCTATGTAAATTAAAAAGATTAAGTAATAATAATTTTAAAAGATTAATAAAACCCAGGCATAAATGTATCACTTTTCTATAATTTCAATTATAAATGCATTCATTTAAACATATTATTTTATAACTACTTTTCCATAATGTATTTTTATAATTAATAAGAATATAATTACTATCATGTTAGAGTATAAGAATTGTTTTTCCTTGGAAATAATATTCATACTTAAAATCTAAGAATTGTCTAATGGACATTTTGTTGAAAAATTTGTCCTACAATTTTATTGTGCCAATAAATTTGCATCTATTTACTACTGTGTATTATAATCATATATACATTAGTCCTATCCCTAGTTCTTAAAAACATAACAATAAACAAATGAAACAAAAAAGAAAAACAGATAACATCCTCTTCAGAATGTGGTCATAATAAAGACAAGGATGAAGAGCACAACCAGTAGTGCCCAACGAGCACTGGGAGCATTTGAAAACTTACACACATTTCCAATCCCAGAACCTCCATTATGGCTCAGAATGGTCTCTTTTAAGAGGAGATTGGAAATCATCTTTCTTCCTAAATCCTTCCAAAGGATTCCCTTAGGGAATAAGGGGGGAAAGGACAAAAATCCTTACAATGTCCTCCAGAGCACTGGGTGGTCTCCCTTTTTAAAACTTCATTTCCCACCATGTTCTTCTTTCTTTATTATACTGTTAGTTCTTCCTTCAGGCCTCCTTGACATAGCACCTTTATACCAAATCTCTCTGCAGAGAATGTTCTTCCCTTCTTTATTTATCCAGTTCACTGCTTCAAACTGCAGCACATCTTTGTCCTCATACAAACTTTTTCTAACATCCCATAAGTACTTTAAACTGTCCTTAACATAAACTGTCATGGAACCATGCAGCTCTTTTTCTTTATTTTAGTTCCAGTACAGTTAGCATACAGTGTTATAATTTCAGGTGTACAATATAGTGATTCAAGAATTCCATACGTCACCCAGTACTCATCACAATGAGTGCACTCGCTAATTCCCATCTCCTATTTCACCCAACCCTCTAGCCACCTCCCCTCTGTTAACCATCAGTTTGTTCTCTATGGTTAAGACTCTGTTTCTTAGTTTGTCTCTCTCTTTTTTTTTCTTTGTTCATTTATTCCTTAAATTACACATATGAATGAAATCATAAGGTATTTGTCTTTCTCTGATTTACTTTGCTTAGCATTATACTATCTAGGTCCATACTTGGTGCAAATCACAAGAATTCATTCTTTTTTATAGCTGAATAATATTCCACTGTGCCTGCTCACATACCCATTGTGTGTGTGTGTGTGTGTGTGTGTGTGTGTGTGTGTGTGTATCTACTTATCCATTCATCTCTTAATGGACCCTTGGGCTGCTTTCATAATTTGGCTATTGTAAATAATGCTGCAGTAAACCTAGGGGTGCATGTATGCCTTTAAATTAGTGTTTTGTATTTTTTGTAAATACCCACTTGTGCAATTACTAGATCATGGGGTAGTTCCATTTTTAACTTCTTCAGGAACCTCATACTGTTTTCCACAGTGGCTGCAGCAGGTTGCGTAGTGCAAGAGGGTTTCTTTTGCTCTGCATTCTCACCAACACTTGTTGTTTCTTGTGTTTTTTATTTTAGCCATTCTGACAGGTGTAAGGTGGTTTCTCAGTATAGTTTTGATTTGCATTTCCCTTATGATAAGGGATGTTGAGTATCTTTTCATGTGTCTGTTGGCCCTCTGCATGTCTTCTTTGGAGAAATGTCTGTCCATATCTTTTGCCCATTTTGTAATTGGACTCTTTGTTTTTTGGGTGTTGAATTTGTTGAGTTTTTTAAGTTTTTTATATATTTTGGAGATTAACCCTTTATTGGATATGTCATTTGCAAATACCTTCTTCCATTCCATAGGTTACCTTTTACTTTTGTTGATTATGTCCTTTGCTGTGCAGAAGCTTTTTATTTTTTTTTAATTTTTTATTTGTTTTAAAGATTTTATTTATTTATTTGACAGAGAGAGACAGCCAGTGAGAGAGGGAACACAAGCAGGGGGAGTGGGAGAGGAAGAAGCAGGCTCCCAGCAGGGAGCCTGATGTGGGGCTCGATCCCAGGGTCCTGGGATCACGCCCTGAGCCAAAGGAAGATGCTCAACAACTGAGCCACCCAGGCGCCCCAGAAGCTTTTTATTTTGATGTAGCCCCAATAGTTTATTTTTGCTTTTGTTTCCTTTGCCTCAAGAGACATATATAGAAAGATGCTATAGCTGATGTCAGAGACATTACTGCCTGTGCTCTCTTCTAGGACTTTTATGCTTTCAGGTCTCACATTTAGGTCTTTAATCCATTTGGGGTTTAGTTTAGTGTATAGTGAAAGAAAGTCGTCCAGTTTCATTCTTTTGCATGTAGCTGTCCAGTTTTCTCAATACCATTTGTTGAGGATACTGTCGTTTTTCCCACTCTTTTCTGCTTTGTTGACAATTAATTGACCATAAAGTATTTGCTTCAGCAGCGCATATACTAAAATTGGAACAAGCATATAATTGTGGGTTAATTTCTGGGTTTCCTATTCTGCTCTATTGATCTATGTGTCTATTTTTATGCCAGGACCATACTGTTTTGATCACTACAGCTTTGTAATACAACTTGAAGTCTGGAATCTTCTATCCAATATTGTACTGGAAGTCCTAGCCACAGCAATCAGACAACAAAAACAAATAAAAGGCATCCAAATTGGTAAGGAAGGAGTAAAATCTTCACTATTTGCAGATAGCATGATATTGTATATAGAGAACTGGAAAGACTCCACCAAAAACTGCTAGAACTGATAAATTAGTTCAGTAAAGTTTCAGGATATAAAATCAATGTGCAGAAATCCATTCCATCCACTAATAATGAAGCAGCAAGAAGAGAAATTAAGAAAACAATTCCATTTACAATTGTACCAAAAATAATAAGATACCTAGGAATAAACCTAACCAAAGACATGAAAAATCTTGTACTCTGAAAACTATAGAACACTGATGAAGGAAATTGAAGATTACATAAAGAAATGGGAAGACATTCCATGCTCATGGACTGAAAGAACAACTATTGTTAAAATGTCTATACTACCCAAAGCAATCTTAGACTTAATGGAATCCCTATCGAAATACCAACAGCATTCTTCACAGAACTAGAACAATCTAAAATTTGTATGGAACCACAAAAGACCCCAGATAGCCAAGGCAATCTCGAAAAAGAAAAGCAAAGCTGGAGGCATCACAATTCTATGCTGCTCTTCTTCAGAGTACTTACTATAGTCGCAATTTTATATTTATGTGTACACTGACTTGATTATGGTTTTTGCCCTCTGGACCAGAATGTTAGCTACCTTAGGTCAGGGACTGTGCTGATTTCTGTCAATCAATATCAGGCCAGAGCCAGTTGATTAGATGTCCTAATTTCATGTAGCTATTACTCTATTCTTATTTTATAAATGAGGAAACTGGACTTAAAATGTGTGTGTTGTATAATGCCAAAAAGTAGGTGTCCATTGACCTTAAGCTTTGATTTTAAATCTGTTTTTACAAGGATTTTTTTTTTCAATCTTATCCTTTAGAAATACCCACTTAGCCTACCCTCCTATTTGGAGTAAACTTCTCATCATATTAAATTGATTTTTACATTTCCTATGCTCCTCTCTCATGAGTGTAAAATAATTAGAAGACTTACCATTTAACATTTTTTATTAAAATATTTTACTCTTACTCCTAGAAAATAATGGCAAAGATTATTTTGATCGTTTTTTCACGGTCTGTCTTTGTGTGATCATTGCAAAATATTATTCAAACAGTACAGAAGTTACCGCCTAGCATTTGGATATAGGTTTATAAGTTTTTGAATAATTTATTTAAAATTTAGCTTTAAACACTCACTTCAGTGATTGTCAGTTTAAAAAGTAATTACCTGTAATTTTGCCATGTTTTTCAGCATGAAAAACGTTTTTCCTACTATCCTAACTTTTGTTTTATGTCTACCTCTGGATGGATAGACGAGACAAGACTAAACACATTATACCAGTGTGCTCTGAAAGCAGTCTTATTGATGTTGAAGCTTTTTAAGGAGTTCAAAAAAATGAAAGTAATGGGCTTTGTCATGCCACCAGAAACAAAGTGGTTTTAGTTCTTAAAGAACTGCTTAGAACAACATGGCAAGCAGTACAATCAAATTATTTTGTCTGCTTGTCTAACATGAAGGCAACATTATCAACTGACATCCTGCAGCTCTGAGATAAGACTCTGGAGAAAGGCCTGGGAAAACTGTGTTTATCTTACAGAGGACAATGATTAGGTAATTTGGACATTTCATATTTAATAAAAACTATTTAAATCAGAAACCATCAGACCTGCACTGATGGGACTTACATTTATATTGTACCCTCTGCCTGTCTCCAAAAAGTGATTGAATCCTTTTCGTTTTTAAGAAGTACTCTTTAAAATGAAGGAAGCGTGTTAAATGCTTGGAATTACTTTTAAATTAAACCATACAGCTGACATGAATAAAAGGGGACCTCCTAAAGTGCTCTGTAATGATAGGGAGAGCAACCAGCTAGCACAACACTTAACTTGTTTTTCCATAGTAGGCTTGATCTGTGCTGCAATGAAAATATTGAAAATGATTTCTGGTCCTCACTGATATCACAAATCATAACTTGCATAAAGCTATAGGAGTAATCAAAGATCCATTTCCGCGGTAATTCATAAGCTCATGTGCCCATACAGGAAATGCTCACTGTTTTATAATCAGGCCCAAAAACATTTTTCATTCATCTCCCATTTTATTAAAGCTGTGGAAAGGAGGAAAAGATGGGATCAAATGTTGAAAAAAAATGAGTTTAGAAAGCAAGGCAGTCTCACTTTTTAAAGTCAAAATTTACTTGCTATATACACTAAATTTTCAAGTGAACTGTATTTCATAAAGTAATCATAGAAATGGCTTTTTTTCATAGCAAAGGGCTTTTTGAATCTTCAAATCAAAATGCAAAATGCACAACTTTGAACTCCTATGCTGAATAAATCATAATAATTAAGATCTCATTCTTCAAGAAATCACATTATATAGGTGAATAGGAACCAAAGAAAACTGTTTTTACTCTTTTTAATAAGAAAGATTCACTTCATCTCTGATTTATTTATACACTGCGATGGAGTGTTTGTGTGTGTTTTCGAGGGTTGGGAGTGTATATATCTGAACTCCCGAGACATACATAAGGATAAAACAGTTTATCTGGGTAGGGGGGACATTTGTGCAACACCATATGAGCTTTATACAAAAGAGTCCTGCAAGTTTGTTAAGGATTTTAGCCTCAGTTTAGTAGTGATCCATAAGAATTTTTTGGCATAATATTCTAACTGAATGTATGAAAACAACTACTGCTGGATCTTAGACAGGAAAACCAAAACAACATACACGCACAATTCAGCTTCAGCCTTTGACATTATTATGTGTTGGTCCAGGTTTTGTCTGTTGTGGAGGTGTAATATTGTTTAAATCACTTCCTATTATTTTTTTCCATCATTGTCTCTTCCCTGTTCTATCAAAAAGAAATACTCAAAGTAGGAGGGATGAGCGGAATTATAAAATCATTGAAAACTAGAATCCATTTTATAATTAAAAAAGCCACACCAAACATGCACTTTACCCCATATCAACAGATTAGATAGATAGATAGATAGATGAATGAATGAATGGATAGACAGACAGACTGAGACAGACAGACAGAGAGGTCAGCTAGGAAAGCAGAAAAGAGAAGTGGTAAGTGAATGAGAAGAGGGAGTGTGAATTACTAGTATTTTCTCCATTAAGAATTTACAGGTACTTTCTCCTTTAAGATTTTTAACTCTTACAAATATATATTTAATAATTAATTTTAAATATTTTTATATTTTTTAAATCAATTTCATTGTGATTTTTTACCTGCTACTGAGAAATTAACCACTATAGTGCTGGATTCCATTGTCCACACATGCTGCAACTTGGGGGTTTCCCCTAAAGTAGGGTTATTTATAGAACACTGCAAAACACTATCTAACAATAAAAAACAGGCATCCAAATAATGAACTCAAGTTAGGGCCCAAAGAATGAAAATGCATAATAAAAGGATCAGTAATACATATGGAATGATTTAACCAGATAATTAAGTCCCTACAAAATGTTTATTGTAATTACAAAATAAAACAAAAATGGGTGAAAACTTGTCAATTGTTTACATAATAATAAAAGAATAGATTATGGATAGAGGAGAGCTAGGAATGTATGAGTGCCATTATACTTCTGTTTCACTTTAGGGAATCATAAACCTTGTCTGTATTGAAAATTACAGTTAAACACTACTTCTCTTAAAATTTTTATAATATTTTTAATCTGAGAATGACCTTTTAAGAATATATCTTACATGAGGAAGAAACACATTTACCTGCACCTGAACAATTTATTCAATTTCTCCTCAAATTCTTTGTCTTGTTTTTGGTTTAAGTATTATCCTATTTTACTACAACTATTCTTCCCTAGCTATCTCTCCTTTCGCTATGTATATTCCAAGAGAGATGCTATAAACAGTGTTCCCCTAACCTTAACAACCATTCTCTGTGATTGGATACCATGGGCATTTTCTCTCGTATTTTTTTTCTATTTTGCTGCTTGTATTGCTTTAATATTTAATGCAAAAATGTTTATCAAAGGGAGCAATTTATTTTAAAACAGATTTATCACTTATTTTGAGAACCTAAAATGACTGATATTTGTATATATGAAAGAAATGCTCATGCATGCAGTAGTGGTTAAATAAATTGTGCTATATCCATATGGAAAATGATATGATTTTCTTTTCAAAAAGTAGACAGGTCTGTATGCACTAATATGGAATGTGTCCCAAGAGATATATAAGTGGAGAAAATGAAGTTACAAGACAGTGTATGAAGTTTGATCCAGTTTTTTGAAAAAAAACTTTAAAAATTACAAATTAGAAAGATATACTTAATTTTGATGATAAAACACATCTAATTTCTAAATACAATTCTATCTAACAAACAAAAAGATCATTCCCCAAACCACAACCTGCACGTGCGTTTTTCTTGCTTCAAAGTGATAATTATCTCTTTGGACACATAACCCCCTAATGCTATAACGGCTTACATTTTTCATTATTTCTGTTGACCCAGAATCTCTTCTCCCTAGAATCACTAATTTCTTTACTTTTTCCTTTAACAAGGTCTCATAAACATCGATGGTTTACTTATAGTTGCTCATTCTTTCTATTTTCCTTAACCATTGAAAGAAATTCAAAATCATTTTGTACTATGATAATATACCTAAAATACCATCTTTATTTCCTTTTATGTGGGATTTCAAATGTGGGCCCCCCAAGGAAATGAGGTTTGCAAATAATAATTTCAGTTTCTATATCTAAAACAAAAGATTTACAGAAATGTTTTCATATAGTTAGTTTCTTATGATTCTCTCTCTGATTCTCATCTTTCTTAGGCATATGCTAATTGGAAATTGGTATGCATAAAAAAAGCCAAGTAAGACATTTTTATGCTAAAATGCTTGAAAGGTTAAATATATCATCTAGTAAACTTGTTTCATGTATTTAACTGAATGTTCCTTGTCTCTTCCCATAGTAAAAAACTACAGGGGACATAGTTACTTGAACTTTCTAAATACATTCAAAATATAATTGTTTCCAATACTAGTCAAGTTTCTACTGCTGTTAGAAAAGAAAGAGGGAGACTACTGCAGCTTAGATAGAACTCTGACAGTCTTCGCTAGTTAAAATTGAAACTCACAGAGCATGACCTGTCATCTCTCTCTCTCTGTCATGAATCTTTGCTATTACTAATTTTCTGCAAGCGATATAGTGACCTTAGGGCTGATTAATTAGCCGTTGGTTTATGTATTTTACAACCTTAATTGTGAAAGCCCTCACTGTTACTTCATGCTTTCATGAACCTTGTTACTGTGTAGAATTAGAAATGGAGAAGGCTCGTTAGATTGTCTTTCTGACATTTTGAAAGGATTTTAACTCGTTAACTGGAACACAGCACTTCCATACTGTTTTTAGAAGCTCAGTATACCCTTCATATCAGCAAATACCAGCCTATCTTTTGATGATCACTTTTTTTGATGGTTGTTGCTCCCCTCCCCGTTTCCAGGCAATTTCCCTTTGCTTTTACCATAAATTTTCCTGCATACTGACTGTGGATTTTTAAAATCTACTACAATAAGTTTTAAAGTCTAAATTGAATTGCCATACTAATTCAGGCTTTAAAAGAGACTAAAGCATGGTCTATATTAGCCTATTGATGGAGGAAGTCCTACTTATTTTGAGAATAAAACAGTCCAAAGAAAATAAGCCCGAACATTTCAATGGCTAAATAATTTCTTACCTGTTAAATGTCTTTGGAAACTTCATTAACTGTCTCAAGTCACAAAAATGTCTATTTATTTATAAATGTCTCTCTCATTAGGGTGCTAGTGCTTATAGGAAAAAATTTAACTTCCAAAGTAGTTTAAAATAATTAAGATGTAACTGGATTACAAAAAGAAAATGACTCAAGAATAGGTTGCTTCAATTTCCTTCTCAATTTCTTCTGGGGTTTGTAAAGCTCATTTATTATTCTTAACTATGATACAGAAAAGATTTTTTTTTAAGAAAAGTCAAATACTTAATTAAACATAAAAGACAGTGGTCTCCTCTATCCAAATTTTTTTTTTAAAAAGTATTCTATAAGATCATATACCAAGACACTTGGCGATCAATGATATACTAGCTCATAAGAGCTCACAAATAGAATATATTTGCTTAAAGGTCTAATTAAAAGAATGTAAAAATGTTCTCAGGTCAAAATTAACATTTAAGATTTTAATGAGATTTTTCACTCAATAAATACGTGTTGATTGATCAAGGCTTTTTTTTTTCTTTCCAGACTTAAAAAGAAAGTCAAGATTGATCTTGTCGTTTGTTTTGCAGCCCTCACATTGCTTCCCTTTACTTTGATTTCTATCCCTAACCTGACTCGCAATACATGAAAGTAACATGAGACCTCTGTGTAGTTGAATGGAGACGCTGTGCCCATATTTTATGAGAGAAGCAAGATGCCAGGATAGTGAATTGATAAGGGTATGGCTGGTGCCAATTCTGTCTCTGTGCCTAAAATCGTACATCATGTAATATAACGTTAGCAAGTGCTCATGAACGATAGTTCACGTATTTATGTATGGAATGTATGTACATGTATGTATGTGGGGTGCATGCATGTGTATGTATGTGTGTGTTCTTAGTAAGCAAGGCCAATTCTTGATGGTCCTAGGTAAGGGCTACTTTGTACCCTGAAGCTCTTTCTTATGCTCTTTCCCTTAACATAAGCCTAACATTTTGTGATATTCTTTCTCCACTGCTTTTTCGATTTTCTTTCTGATCTTGATAGTGAAGAGAAGCTTCTTTCATCTTGTCACCCCTTCACAATAGGATCGCTCTCTTCCCCACTAGTAACCATCTTCAAAAAGACCCCAGAGCACCTTAACTTCTAATCTCTCCCTGCTCATGTCCCAGTCAGGGGTTGGCTTTATGTCTAATTCGTATAAAGGTAAAGAAATGACAATGCAGTTTCTCTGCATTAGGCTAATCATTTTAGTCAAAATGGCTGCTTTAGTTTAAACAGAATATTTTATTTTTCTAAAACTTGCCTAGTTTGTGACCAGAAATTATTAATGCACTGTGCTTTTATTTTTACCTCTTCGCCAAACATTTATTAACCCTAAGAACATGCCAGTCACAATGCCAAGTGCCAGAAATATAAAAACATATAATGAAGAGATGTCATTTATATCTTAAAGGAATGTAGTCCATAGGCTTAGAGTTTCTAAAAGATGTTCCCCATTAGGGAAGATGGTTTTCTGAAGAGCTACCC
Source organism: Ursus americanus (assembly GCF_024610735.1). Lineage (NCBI taxonomy): Eukaryota > Metazoa > Chordata > Mammalia > Carnivora > Ursidae > Ursus > Ursus americanus. Next base: position 12,614,355 of record NC_142141.1, read on the forward strand.
TCTCCCCCTAAACCAATGTTTCATATTTGCTCAATATCTGAGGAGGATATTTAGGAAAATGATGTACAATTAATTGGTCTACATATTACAGATAAAAATTACTTATTTTTCAACATAAATGAGACTTTTTTATTTCTTAATGGCTGTTCATTTCATTCATATTAATGTTTTAGAAATAGCAACATTTGAGGTTACAGAATTATGTTCATAGCCTAATGAAAAATCATTTTCTTTTGGAAAGTTTTTCAATACTGAATTTTCTAACTATGTAGCGTGGGATTATTTTTACCCTTATTCTTACTTTGCTTAGGGAAAAGATTTTGCACCTGTCATATGAATTGGAAAAACTGAAGACTTTGATACTATATATAAAAGTTTGTAATGACAATATAGTCTTTATGCTTAAATTCAAATCAATAGGGGAAAAAAGTTGTCATTTGGATTAATTCCAAAACCTCCTAACTTTCTGAGTGTGTTCCTGCAAAGGTCAGTTCTTACAAGGAAATGATTTTATATAGATGAAACTTGTTAGCACCAACGTCATAAACTAAATTTTCTCAAACCACAATTAGTTAATACTAGAACCAAGCAAGCAAAAATTATAGGACCATTTTTAGTAAAAGCATATGTTACCTGACCTTAGTCTCTGATGTTCATTAAATAGAAAAGTAAAAACTAATATATGTCCATCTAGTATATAAATTTTAGGTGTCCAGCAAATGTTATCATCTATGAGGAATTAATAAAAATATATTAATTGTTATAACATTGTAACATTTTGCCAATTTTGAGAGTCTATGTTGAATTGTGCTTGTCACCATTTCATGGTAAGGGGCTCATTGCATCAAAAAAGATTTCTATAATTTACAGAGTTGTGTACCAGATTTGGTCTATCTCGGAGACTCAATCATGAGAACTTTCCTCTTGCCTTCCTAAGGATTTATCATCCTGTTTTTTTGAATCATCTTGCCAGACTAGATGCTAAAAAGAAAGCCTGACAGTATACAAGTTTTATATGCTTTCAATTATTCAGCTGTCTGTCATCTTATATGGAGTCTGGACAACCCAGATCAGATGAAATGCAAAAAGTACAAGCAAGCAAGCCTACCCCCAGGATAGACAGAATAGAAAAGAGTGTTAGGAGCATACTACTTGATAAAAGGAAAGCTATACTAACGTATAATCTTAGGATACAGTGTTTTCAAATGGAGTAGTTGTATCGAGAATGCGGTAACAACTTCTAATTACATTTGCACACCTGCTATATCTTCTGCAACAGTGGGTTTTGAAGCCTGAGGCTTTTTCTAGAAACCTTGCGAATAATTAAATAACACTTAAAAATTGTCTGATTCTACAATAAAACCTATGGAATAACACATAAATGAGGGCCTTGGTGATGTAATTATTTTGGGGTAGGAAAAGTTCTTTTCCTCTTCTCAAAGTACTTACTTTGTGGCCTTCACACCTTTCTGGTTCCTCTCTTTTATAAGTTCAACAGCATCTGTAAGGTGCAGCTGTCATAATTTCTCAAGGTTCTATCCTAATCCATTTCTTGTTTTCACTCTATACTTGCTCCCTAAGACTTTCATACACACGCATGTCTTTATTTATTCCCTACACACATCTCCCCAGAGCTGTAGATTCATATTTTCTAATTACTTCAAGTCATTTTTAAAGATCATTGTATCCCAAGTCCAATATTTCCAAAACTGGACCCAACTGAGCCTATACACTCCAAAAGAACTTTAATAAATACTGGATTTTTTTTTCCCCTGACATTCTCATTCCTTCCACGTTTCCTAACTCTTGCAATTCTTTAATCTTATCAGTTTCTATATCTTTCCAAGACCAAATTCTCTTAAACTCTCATTGAACTCTGAACCTCCCCTTCAGATGCTCTATAAAAATTATAATTTAAATTAATATCCACACAACAAATGCAAAGTCGGTCTCTACCACTTGAGTGTCACTACCAAGAGGACTGAAACTATGCCTATAAGTGTTCATCATTGTATTACCAGTGGCCAGCAAAGTGCAGGGCCAGAGGGACATGTCAAAAAATATTTGTTAAATGAGAGTGGATGAATGAACAGAAAGAATTATTGTCGAAGTTCAACTAAAGGGAGAGCAAAACCTTAATGTGAATATTATTTTAACTAAAAGGTATAATCAGTGTGAAAATCAGGGGTTCTACCAAAAACATGTTGATTTGGCTCATCATACCACCAGAAAGGTCACAAAGTCTAAGGGAGAATTTAAATCAGCCACTTTGTCCTTAGGATGTGGAATTACTTAGAAATTAATAATTCTATCTGAATAATCACTTAGCTCTCATAAGAAACTAAACTTGATAATGTTATTTTGTTTTCAAGTTTCCAGTGATGATTTCTGATCTACAAATGTAAAGATGTTATTACAAAACACAATTTGATGAATTTGGAGGCACAAATACAATTGTTTTAGCTGCAAAACAGTAATAATCCAATAGTGATGAATGTCATATTTCAATCAAGCAACACACACTTTTTAGGGTTTCTACCTTAGAAAAAAAGACTAGAAGTTGTAAGTGTAATCATTTACATTGTGTCTTCAGCATAGTTCCCACACAGACTAGACAAATGGATCTGAGACTTGTGGGAAACATCTTGAACACTCAATATTCTTAGTCTGAAAATAACTGAAATGGTAGTCCATTGCTCAGTGATTCTATAGTTCTCATTGATCCTGTCCATTAAAAAATTGCTCTGGCAAGACTTACAAGAATATTTATCTAAAGAGGTCACGTAACCCAGCATTTCTGGAACACTTCTACTTTCAGACATTCAACTACTTATTATTTCACATAACCTGACTTTTCATTAAGAGATTATGCTCACCCACTTTTTTTCACCACACACAAAAATAAACCCAAAATGAATTAAAGACCAAATGTGAGACCTGGGGCCATAAAAACCCTAGAGAAGAGCACAGGCAGTAATGTCTCTGACATCAGCTGTAGCAATGTTTTTCCACATATGTCTCCTGAGACAAGGGAAACAAAAGTAAAAATAAACTATTGGGATGACATCAAATAAAAGGCTACTGCACAGCAAAGGAAACAATCAACAAAACTGAAAGGCAACCTATGGAATGGGAGAAGGTATTTGCAAATGACATATCCAATAAAGGGCTAGTTTCCAAAATATACAAAGAACTCATAAAACTCAACACCCAAAAAACAAACAGTCCAGTTCAAAATGGGCAGAAGATATGAACAGACTTTTCTCCAAAGAAGACATCCAGAGGGCCAACAGACATATGAAAAGCTGTACAACATCACTTATCATAAGGGAAATGCAAATCAAAACCATACTGAGATATCACCTCACACCTGTCAGAACAGCTAAAATAAAAAACAAAAGAAACAAGTGTTAGCAAGAATGTGGAGAAAAAAAGAACACTCTTGCATTGTTGGTGGGAATTCAAACTTGTGCAAATGTTATGGAGGTTTCTCAAAAAGTTAAAACAGTATGGAGGTTCCACAAAAAGTTAAAAATAGAAGTACCATATGATCTAGTAATTCCACTACTGGGTATTTACCCAAAGAATATGAAAACACTAATTTGAAAAGATATTTGCCCCTGTATGTTTACTGAAGCATTATTTATAATAGCCAAATTATGGAAGCAGCTCAAGTGTCCATCAATAAATGAATGGATAAAGAAGGGACACACACACACACACACACACACACACACACACACACAGGAATATTATTCAGCCACAAAAAAAGAATGAATCTCACCATTTGCAACAAGATACATGGACCTAGACAGTATAATGCTAAGTGAAATAAGTCAGTCAGAGAAAGACAAATACCATATGATTTCACTCATGTGAAATTTAAGAAATAAAAGAAATGAACAGAGGAAAAAAGAGACAAACCAAAAACAGACTCTTAACTATAGAGAACAAGCTGATAACCAGAGGAGAGGTGGGTGGGAGGATGGGTGAAATAAGTGAAGGGGATTAAGAGTACACTTAACACAATGAGCACTGAGTAATGTACAGAATTGTTGAATCACTACATTGTATACCTGAAAATAATATAACACTGTATGTTAACTATACTGGAATTAACATTTTTAAAAAAGAGCATATGGCCATCTTGTATGAAATAGTGTCAAGAAAATAATATAAAAAACTAATACATGGAAAGTAGACTTTATAAGTTTGGTATTTAACAGAAGTAATAAAGATTAATTTATCCATTAATTAGAAGATTATTCAGTTTTAGAATATCTTTCAAATACTAATTTTTACCTAATGTATTACAATGTTAGGCATTTTGTGGAAAAATATTAGATTTCTAGTGTCAGAAGCTTATAGCTATTGGACCCATATCAATCTGATAGAGAGGTAACCCACACAGAATGAGAATAAAATAAAAATAAAAAATATTTGAATGTGCCTTTATCCCAACTTATTGACTATAGAAATGATGTTTTCTCTCCAAACTAAACATTTCAATATTTTCATAAGGACTTTCCTGTCATTTCTTTTGATACCAGCTAACTACTTTTGTTGCAAAATTCTTGAGAACATTTGACTTTGATCCATTTATAGCCATTTTGGACAAGACTAAAGGTGAGAAAATGTGGGGGAAATAGGTTCCCCTTCTCTCTGAAATAAAATCAGTATCCAAGAGAATATTTTAGGGACCCTTAGATATCTGGTGACAGCATGCATGGTGTTGATGAAACCTCTAAAATGCCAAAGAATAAGGATCCCAGACGAGGTCTATAACAAGGGGTTTCTTCTTGTCTTTTTTATCATGGTTTGCCACCATAAACAAAAGTTACTAGGAGGAATATTTTAACATTTTGTTTGGTAACTTCTGTATGCCTCCATCTATATCTCAGTCCTAAGGAGCTAGAGCAATTGGAACTGTATTTTAACTAACTCTATATTACAACAAGCCACTTCTCACTTTCTCTATCTTACTTTTAAAATCATCATATGAAAATGACCAAAGCTCTCATATAGCAAGACATTAAATTTCTGAATTATTCATAAAAACAACTGAACAGGGAACTTCGTGAAGTTAAATGAAAAGGTTTCTCAAACTTCATTGTAACAATTACACAGACAAGAGTAGTATCACAGGGAAAAATGAAATGTCTATGTACAGACACCTGGGTGGCTCAGTTGCTTAAGTGTCTGCCTTTGGCTCAGGTCATGATACCAGGACCCTGGGATGGAGTCTTGAATCAGGTTCCTGGCTCAGGGGGGAGCCTGCCTCTCCCTCTGCCTGTGGCTCCCCCATTCATGTGCACTCTCTCTGACAAATAAATCAATAAAATCTTTAAAAAAAGAAGAAAGAAATTACTATCTAGATAACAGTAGATTTGACTATTAGCAGTACCCTTGATTTTAGTGAGAAAATAAATTACCATTTGTTTAAACCAAAAATATGAAAAAAAAAATGTTACTCGCTTAAATTAAGAAGTATTTTTACACACTATGGAACATGGGACTCTAAAATACATTATCAATGTCAGAGTTAGAACTTGTGAACTAATTAGATGAGTGTTTTGAATCTTGCTTCCACCCCCACTACATGTGAGATATTAGGTAACATCATTTATCTTTTTCTTAAAATCATCTGTAAAATAAAGTCAATAATAGTGCCTAATTGTGTTACTATGAAAATTAAATGAGATAATCTGACACACGATTCCTAGCTCAATGGCTAGCATATATAAAAACTCAAGAGCTATTTTTACTATTAACATTAATGTTACTGGGAAGATTCTGAGACAATGGATTCTCAATCTCCTTGAATCTCCATTTAAAAGCACACAGAATACTAATGGTTAATACAAAACCCATGGGCAACATTTACGATGTATTAGGATACAAACTACAGGCATAGGAAAAAACATAAGAAAACCTGTATGCCAAGGACAGCTGAGAGATCAGAGGAAAACAATGAGAATTCTGAGAGACCTGGGGATGGGAGAAACCAGAATAGCCAGAAGGTTTTCAATGGAACTCACTCTGGGCTAATTTGAGAACAAAGAGTGCAAGAGATCTTTAATAAATTCTGCAACTTCACAAGCTAAGGGCTTCCTTCCTTCCAGAACAATGAGGGCAAACATATGAGAACCATCAAAATTCAAGAGGAGAGGGATAATAGATATGCAGAAAAGATAAGACTTAGATTAAAAAAAAGAAGAAAAACTTATCTTACACTTATTTAAAAGAAGTTTTAGATAAAAAGAAAAGAGTCAAAAGAATCTCAGAAAGGAAGTTGCCATATTTTAACCCTTCACAAAACAACAGAAGAAAGGGCTCTGTGAAGTATGAAAACTAAATTGATTCACACATTCTAAAATTTCAGGAAAACTAATTTTAATTCAAAAGGAAATTTATAGCATAGTAGTAAGATCACATTGAATATGAAGTTACTAAAGGAAAAAAGACAATGTTGAACAGAGTAATACCCATACCGAAAATGAAATAACCAGAAAAAATGCCCATAAAACAAATTACAACTCAAACCTACTCCAAAATACACTAATGGTTTTAAGGAAACATTATAAAACATGAAATAACTACATACATCATCTTTAGAAAAACTCAGGCATGTTGTGACAGAATTCAGGAAAGAATTCAAGGTAAAAGAAAACGGTTACTTCAGAAATAAAGACAAAACCAGAGGACAGGAACAACCAAATCAAAAGCAAATGAAGTAAAAGTTGAAAAGGAGGGAAAGTATAAAAATTGAAATGAAATTAATAAAGAGATACAAATTTTGGGGAAAATGACAAATACTGAAAACTGACAAAATGAAGTTCCAACACATAGGATAACAGGAATCCTTGAAGAATAAAATTAAAGCCACCAAATAGAATGAATGCTATAAACTGTAATTTGAGGGGAAAAAATTACTGAAAAAAAATGAAACTACATATTGAAAAACATGCCATTTGCCTGTTAATTTGAATGTATGGCAATAAACACTAAGATATATTCTAATAATATTAGTAAACTTTAAAGAAAAAGTTATAAAAAAGCTCAAGAGTATCAGGCAAAAAAGAGCAAATGAAGAGATTACCACAAGACTTTTGACAGTGACTTTTTCTATGACACAAGAATATGGTGCAACATTTTTAAGATACTCAAAAGGAAATATGAATAAAGGATTTTATATCAAAACTCAACTTCTCAGGAATTTACTTGAGAATGAGCTCCAGACAACCACCATGACCCGAAATACATTAACATAAAGATTGGTTGTGAGCATTAAATATATAATTACTTCAGAGCCAAAACTAAATGAGAGTTTAACTTCAGCAAGTATGATATATAATGGCTATATGCTCTAACAACGTGGATATGGGAAAAGAATATGCATAAATATATAAACCATCTCATTCATCTTATTGGTGGTTATATTACTATTGTAGAATCAATATTATAATTCCAATGGTTGGTTTCTTCAACAGATAAATAAAATGGGAGAAAAAGAGGATGAAGGTGAAAACAAAATTTTTTGAATTTTCAATTTGTAAAAAAAAATAAGCCAGACTAAATATTAGTGTCTGGGGATGTACACTTGGATAATAAATTATAAATGAAAGAAAGTAATTACTATAAAACTCAAGATAGCAGCTGCTTTTGTTAAGAAGACACAAGGAGTGGCTTCTGATGGTTGGCAATGTCCAGTTTCTTGAACCAGGTATTTGCCTTATCATAATTGAATTTATATAACCATATAAAAATTAGTATTCCAGCTATTGCTACTTTGTAAAAATTAAGTGCAAATAAAGATGGGCAAAAACCTGGAACTTTAAATTTTATTATGTAGGCTATAACTTTTTTTTGTTTTTAATTTCTGACTATATCCAAAGAAATGTATTACAATTTAAAAAAAAGCATCTTAAACATATAAGAAAATATCATCTAGACATGTTTTTTTTTTTTCTTTTCCTCTTTAAGACTTCAAGTAACATTGGAAAATACTATGTTTTCTTGCAACTACTTGCCCTGGAGTTGCTCTAGTCCTTTTCCCTTACTGTAGGACGGAGTTAGCATGAACCACAGGCTTTTGCTATTACAATGATCTTCACATGGGACTTAAGAATTAAAAATTAAATACATGCCAGTTTAATAGGTTAATGAGATGCTGCCTTGATGGGTTATTCCTTGAATCACCAAGATTACAACATTTTATTTGTATTAAATTATTTGGACTGATACCCTACAATTCTTTGGATGAATGCCAACTGTCCATTTCATTTTCTTTTATGTAGGGCTGAGCTTCCAACTTAATTCTCAGAGTTGGGAGTTTTTTCCATCTTATGATATATTGTTTCTTCTTTTTTAATAAAAGGAGAAAGGCATGTAATTGCCAAATGTGTAATTGCCAATGTTTACATTTTTAATTATCTGAAGAGCAATCACATTCCTAAATTTTCTGTAGGGCAAGTAATGCCTTTATTTGGTCACTAATTCCATTTCTCAGCTCATTATTTGCTTTAACTCTGACTTAACTCATTTGAAAATTTTCTTTTTCTCCTCCCAGAAAATAGCTGCGTATGGTCTCATAATTCAGATGTTTTCAAACACTAAGCTTCTTTTTAATATTCATTATATTTCTCAATTTTTGCTTCTAAAATGTTACATTATTCATTGAAAATGTTTTTTAAGAATAAATTTCTAAAATTGGGCTGAAGCCACAGTGCATGTATTTATATAGTCTATGTTTGGGTGTGTATCTAGCACAGGAAAGCCATGGGGCTTTAAGTCATTGGTATAGTTGGTCATCAAAGATAGAAATGAATGTTGTGCTGCTCCACTCAGCCTCTCTCACAAATAGATGTCTTTTCCTTGCAGAAGACATTGGTATCAAGCCCCGGAAAAAGAAGGGGAAATTTTTGTTCTTTGTTGTATTTCCAGTTTGTGTTTATAAAGTGGAATTCTAAAAAAGTTCAAAACTTCAAGGTTTAAATAGTGTGGCCTCTCTCACCACCCTAAGCCTTAGCCCATTCCCTTAAACTACTCTGACCTCCAATATGATGTATTAAGATATCTGCTCTGAAAGGGCAGCTATACTCCATCATTTAAGACTGATCCTCCAGGAATTTACAGCGAAAACTCATGCATCACTATTATTGTGTAACTTACGTGAATTTATTATTTATCAAAACAAATCACTCATACCTCTCAGCTGACCCTCATTATGTGGGGCATCCCTCGTTTTAGAAAGCCATCTATCTTACCCTTACCCAAGTTGCCATCTGGTCAGTTTATTGATGGAGACTGTTATTTTTATAGGAAATCCAATTGACGCCTAACAGAAGCCAGTTGTTTTACATGCCTTCAATTAAAATTAAAATTAGATAACACTCAGATGTGAGATGAAAAACTGCTTTAACTCTCTTTAGATGGTTAGACAATGAAAAGTGAAATCTCAGTTGTAGCGAATATTTACATTGCCCCCATATGCATAACCAGAATATAGTAAAATAGAAGGATGAGCTTGGCTTTTGTTAACCTAAATTGTTCCCTTTCCCTATTAGAATTCAAGATCATGTGTCATGTCACTTTGGAGAATGAAGGAAATTAATGTAATATTAACACAACCCAATATCATGTTACTACCCACACGGGAGACAATGCCAGACCCTACCAATGTGCTTTGGTCACTAAGCATAATAACAATATAATACATGTTGGCTAAGTGAATAAGAGAGTCAATGGAACACAATATTTTTTTTTTAAAAAAAGACTATATAGGCTTTTTGAGACTAAAGTTAACATGTTTGTGAATAGTGTATGTTTGATAAAAATAATCTTATTTTTAGATCCTTGCCTGTTACAAACGAAAAGCAAGAAACACAGGTGAGCAATAGTGCATAGTAGTTAGTGAGTTCCTTGGCTTTGGAATTCGACAGAACCTGAGTAGACTATTAGCTATTATCATGTAAATCCAAATTTAAATCTGTTAGTTATTGACCTTAATCTCTCTAAATGTCAATTTCTTCATCTATATTATGGACATAATGTTTACCTGGTAAGTTTTTGGCTAAAGATTGAAATGATATTACATGTAAAGCTACTTAGTTCGTTGCCTGGGACATAGTAAACATGGTAAAGAAGATTTTTAGTTGAAAAACCTGCTCACAGAACGTTTGCTCATTGTTAAATAAAAGCTTTTGGTGAGGGGTCAGAAAAATTGGGGACTTCAACTTAAAAAAAAAAAAAAAGAGGATTTCTTTGTCCTAAAAGTTTTTTCAACTGTAGTGACTGCTTCATAATGGAAATAATCTCATATTCCAGGTAGCATATGCCATTTTCTTCTGAAATATGTTCATAGTGATGACATTTTCCTTTGTTGTTAAAGTTGCAATGATTATTTGAAGTGGAAGCTTGCAGTATATAAACACTGTGAAATACATATTTACGCATCACTATATGCACAAAGGTAAATTTATTGTATTATGCAAAGATCAAGTGTGACATATTTTACTTAGGAATGTATTTACATTGCATAATAGACATGATATCTCTGCCCTCACATTTTTCTGCCTAAAACCTGTAATTCTGTCATTGGGCATTTTCTTTCTTTTAAACTGACTTCACATGCTTTCAGTGCATTGTTTTTCTTCCTTGTATTTGTTCTACTTGCATTCAAATATTATAGTTTCATCACATGAATTCACTCTGCAATATTTTTCTTAAAAGCATTGATAAAAGTGTCTACTCTTGACTTTTCCATTTGATTAATAGAAAATAATCATCTTTCTCTCTTGTGCGGTTTGGTTAATTAACTGATATAGGCAGCACAAATAATTTCTACAGTAGTGTACTTATTGTTTTAAGAATTATGTGAAAATTAGTCTCTTACTACATGATTAGATTTTCAGATCTGGTAATGAACAAAAATAGTCTTTCTGTGCCATCTTTTAATGTGTTTTTAATCACCAGCTAAATAACAAAGAATTGTCTTTTAAAATAATTAAGACTACATATCGAGTCTCCATAGGATGTCAACAATAAAGGGGTTAATGAAGCATCCAATCATCATGGAAACAATCAAAAAATGTCTTGCTTTAAACAACCCAAAGCAATTTCTGCAATCTAAATGCATCTGTGCTGGAATAATTTCCATAGCATCAGAACATTTTTCATCCTGCAGAGATTACAAGACGAAAAAGAGGAAAGCTTACAAATGATGGCAACCTCCTATGTAAGTGGAGCCAAATATTTAAATGAAAAATCTGTCAAAAAAGCCAAGCTATTACAGTTTCACAAACCATGCTAACATCATGGCATGACCTCAGTCATGGCACCATTTAGAACCATGAAAGAATGTTACAATGAGAGATTTCCATTTACACATTATACATAGCTTCTCAGCATATTAATAAATTCTCTGTTATGTGTTAAAGCAACATATGCTTTTTTTCACTTTTTATACTCCAAGATCAAATCAAAGCTCAAATCAATACCAATTCACTGCATCTTTGTGAACACCTCACTCACAGCCATGACTGGAAATAATATATGCCCTAAATCAAATGAAATTAATGTGTAATTAAATGATAGAAATGGCAAGAATAAAAATCATGATAAATACAGACTTTTTTGTAGACTTACTTTAACATGTTCCATTCATCCACAAGATATAGTACAAAAGCACAGTACTTGGAAGCTGAGTTCAAGTACTTACCAGCTGCTTATTGAACATATTATTTACCCAACTGTCAATAGCCTCAGAGAGATCCGGGATTACAACAAACTTATTTGCTTTTTTATCCCTGATTTATTTACTAGCAAATTACATTAGCAGAATTATGTTCAATGTGCGTTTGCTAACTTTAGGAATATATAAAGAATATCTGTGATCTTTAGTTTTCCTGTTAAACAGGAGCAATGATGCATATGCTATTGTGTGAATTAATGCAAGTATACATATTGCAAATGTAACTGTAACAGCCACATAATAGATGTTCATTAAATGGGGACTGTTATTGTGCACCAAAAAGCCTTAATGAATATATTACATGGTTTCTTAAAGGGATTTGTTCTGTACCATGGACAAGAAATAATATACTTGCCATGAATATTATCTTGAAGTGTAAATTTACATTTCTATATTGCCACTATTTAAATAAAGAAATAAGGTATCTAAATATAAACTTAGAAATTTATTTTTTGCCTTTTTTGGTGGTATATATTGGAGATACTTAGATTCTTTTCTCAATAATTTCTTAAAAGGCTTTTTTATGTTCTCCATGTTATAGAAAATGTACTTTAGCTCTAGTCTCATTTATTTTCTTGCTATTTGAATAAGGATTGGTATAGTTTCCTCTATTATCAGGAGACAAGTACAGAACAATTAAACATGGAGATCGAAGCGGTTTCTATTTAATGTGACTATAATCAACACAGGAAACCAATTCAGAGACCCAAATGATTGTTTTTTCCTTATAAGTAAGTGAATTGTTTTGGCTAAATATACTGTATAAATGCTCTACTTCGTGGACTTGGTGCCAGTCAGTTTGCATTTACACTGGGCATGGAATACAGATTTCTCACAAAAGCCATTTCCATAGAGCCAAGAATGAAATGAAGAGGGGCTGTTTCCTTATAAATAGTTAGAGAAACAGAGTAATTGTTATAAAACTGTTGTTAACAATGTAGGAAATGTGCAGGACACATAGCTTAGATACATGATATCATTTCAAAATTAGTCCAAATTATGTACTTTTTAACTGATAGTACTCTTAAGCTTTGATAATACTCAGAACTCACAGGGAGTGTTGGCATTTTGTAGAATGTACCAAATTGATTCATTTCAAAGACTCTGTGAAAACCAAAGGATTTTTACATGAATATATGGTTTCCACAAACCCACAACAAAACATCTCGGCTCAGATTTGAATTTGGGGGAATATATTTTATGTTCCCAGTTTTTATATGAATATTTTCCCATATTTCAATGTTTCTAAAATCAAGATACACACTTCTAAAACATCACCTCTTCCCTCAAACCAGATATCAGTTAAACAATATCACAAAAGAGAAGAAATAAGGTAGATTATGATTTTACAGATATAAATTATGTGCTAGATATCAAGTTTATATGTAATATAAATATTTACATGTATTTTATATATTACATTAATGTATATTATGATACATACTATAAAAATATAGTTGCCTCTACATAGAATATAATAACATACATTAAGATGTAGGATATACATTGTGTGTAACTTGTAAATTGGGTGAGAAATCATCTTTCAGGAGTATTGAAGGACTAGATCACATCCTTTGATGTTATAATAGCTTGATTAAAGAAATAGGTGACAATGATCTCTGGGAATTAGACTTTCTATCACTACTCACATTCATATTCTCAGAGTTGGTATTCAACTTGTTAACAGTAATAAATTCTCATCAATAATGTCTGAAGAGTTTAATTATTTACCTTTCAGGTCACTCTCATTACATGTTTTATTTTAATAGGTGAATTATTATTTTATTAAATTATTTTTAAAGCTCACTACAAATACAAAATGGAATCATTAATAATAAGACAAGTTATGAAATAATAGCTTAAAATACAGCTTCAATGATTCACATTTCATAAGGCTTAAGAAGAATTAAAGTAATTGTTATGAATAGAATTTAGGATTAAAATATTACTTCCTTACATTCAATTACCTTCATTTAAACCATTCTAATCATTTCCCAATACATTCCAAAGAATTCTTTGCATTATATTTTCATATTTCCAACATATCTAAATGCTTAAATATATCTGACATTTTTTAGTCTTTTCAGGGCTTAGACTTCAGTTAAACCAACACAAAAATAATTCACTTGATATATCTATTGTTTGCTAAGTTATAAGGTCTGAAGATAATTCACTGCAGAGTTAACTGTAGGTATTTAGTAACTGACATAATGTTGCAGGTATTCCACCCAAGACTCTTTTAACAATTTCTCTTCTAATGAATTACTGAAGAATCCCAACAATTATAATGTTTATAGGCTTTAATCAGTAATTAGAGCATATATAAGACTTAATGGTGGTTATTATATTGAATTGTGAATATACTATAATTATCAGAGATTGTGAACATACAATTTTATAAAATTCTATTAGTTTGTGCATGTTCTATAATATATATTATACCTAAAATATGTTATACCAATTATACCTAAAATATTTATCATATATTATATGATATTTATATATACATAAAATTTAATATATTTATATTATACATAAAATATGTATTATAGAACATGCACAAATAGAATATTTTATGTATAATATATATTATATGTGCACATATACACACATACATATTTCTGATTTACAAACAACAAAAAGGTTTAAAAAAGAAACATTGCCTAAATGTTTTCATTAAATAATAAACAAATAGAAAGTAAATATTTATTTAACTTTAAGTAATGAAATCATCGTTTCATTACAGCCATGTTTAAATCTTTATAAAACAAGTGTGCACCCTCCACCTCAAAATTCAATAATGAAAAATTTGAATTATTGACTAGATTGTTGCCAACTATAAGATGAATACATCTTCAAGTGTAAAAAAAGTAAAGTACCACTGAGGAAACTTCTAAAATCTAAAATTATCATAAAATATTTAATCTAATGAAGGTATAACACTCTATATGGGAGACAGTAGAGCACAAAAGTTAGAAATATAGGCTCTGATAATCATCTGCAATTGGACTTCAGACAATTTATCTACTCTCCAGTTTCCTTATCTATAGAATCATGTTAATAATTGACTCTAATTCAGAAGACAGTTCTGAAAACTATATGTTAGGAAACTGCTAAGTACATTTTAAGTGCCTAATAAATGCTAGCCATTGTTAATATTTTTATAATCTATTCATCACTGCTAAATTCTAACACTCTTATTACTAACATTACTTGTCTCTGCTCAAAGAAGATGATGAAGATAATGATGGTGATGATGATGATGATGGATGGATGGAACTATCACATTTTCTCACATTCTGGTTTGTTTTTATAAGAATCGATAAAATTTATTTGCATTTTATATCATAAATATTAATTGGACGATTTAGATTTAATTACATTTCTATTTTTTCTGTTATCTGGTTGCCCAACACACACACACACACACACACACACACACACACACACACACGACTAAAAGACAAATAGCACAAAGGGACGAAGATTTACGGAAGTCCTGCTTCATGAAGTAAATTGTTAGAGAAACCAAGAGTTATTTCTGGAGGAGTGGTCCAAGATGGCAATGTAGTAAGACCCTGAACTTACCTCCTCCCACAAACACACCAAATCTATAGCTACATATGGAACAATTCACTCTGAAAAAAACCTGAAAATTAGCTGAACGGCTCCTTCACAACAAACAATAAAAGAGCCACATGGAAACTAGTAGGACAGACAGAGACATGGCCTAAGCAAAACTTCATCCACCAAAATCATATCCCTATTGTGAAAACCTGCAATTGGGAGGGAGTTCCCAAATCTGAGGCTTCCCCCTTAGGAGTAAGGAGTTCATGCCCCACACAGTTACTCCAACTCCTGGGACAGGCACAGGGAAATGAGCCCCCAAAATGTCTAGTTTGAAAACAGTGGGGCTCACATCCATGAAACCCAAAGAACTGCAGACAACTGAGATACTTCTCTTAAAGAGCTCCTATGCAGACTCACTCACCCCAGGGGCCAGCACAAAAGCAGCAGTTTGAAAAGTACCTAGACACAATATATGAAGGAGATTCATTTGCTAATCTTAAAGCATGTGCCCAAGGGCAGGGGTCTACTGGGATTCTCTCCTGGGACTGAGACACTGGCAGGCAACAATTTTGTACACTCCCTTTACTTTGATAGTGCCAGTGGGTACACTCCAGCCCTGTGCTAGCTCTCAGCTCCACAAAAGCCGGTGGGTGTGCCATGGCTCTGCACTCTCCTACAGCCCCATTAAAGCCAGTGGATGTGCACAGTCTGCACAGAGGATGCTCCTTGAACACCTGGCTCTAGTGGACAGATGGGCTTATGTTCTGGAGTCCCACAGGACTATAACAATTAGAGAGAGTGTTCTTGGCAGTCTACCTACCCCAGGACACTACAGAGAGGAGACTGAAACACACCAGGTCTTTTTGTAAAAAAGGACTATTTACTTGTCTTGGAGCTCTTCTGATAAATGGTCAGACTTCGGGTTTGCCTCAGATTAGAGGCATTAGAATTGTTCTCAGGTAACATAGGCTGGGGATACCAACTTTGTGCTTTCTTTTGGCTGTGCTACAGATCACTGGTACCTCACAGAAAGAAGTTTACATACTTGTCTGAAGCCCTGATTTCTGTAACTGTCACCCAGGGGATGACTCCAAATATCCTGGTCTGAAGGCCATCAGGATTTAAGATTGTGTTACACAAGGCTGTATATATTTGCAGACTTTAAAAGCTGCCGCTTCAGGGTCTTGCTTACAATCAGCCTGAAACTAGGTGCTGAGGTCCTTTGCTTTAGAATATTGCCAGGGCTCGGCATATCCTGAACAATTGGGACCTGTCAAGAAAAATCAGGATGCTTGGACAATCACAAAGGTTTGAGGAACAACCAAGAGCTAGGGCAAGGTTGAATGATAAGGTTTATCTCTGATACAGATCACTTCTTCAAGATTGGGAAGGGTAGCTCTTTTGCCTAATACATAGAAACAAACACAGAGAGTCAAGCAAAAATGAGAAAACAGAGGAATATGTTCCAAACGAAAGACCAAGATAAAACCTCAGAATAAAACCTTAATAAGACAGAGATAAGCAATTTACATGCTGAAGAGTTCAAAGTAATGGCCATAAAGATGCTCACCAAACTTGGGAGGAAAAGGATGAACACAGTAAAAACTTAAACAAAGAGACAGAAAACATCAAAAAGTACCAAACAGAAGTCATGGAGCTAAAGAATATAAAAATGAACTTAAAAATTACACAGGAGGTTTTAACAGCAGAACAGATGAAACAAAAGGAAGAATCAGTGATCCAGAAGAGAGGGCAGTGGCGTTCACACAGAGAATAAAAAAATTATTAAAGTGAAAAAATATAATGTAACAAAATAATGTTGCCTTATAGGGCAACAACAAAAGGAATAACATTCTCATTTTCATTTTAGGAGTCCAACAAGGAGAAGAAAAAGAAGGGGAAAGGAAAAAATTTAAAGTAATAATGACTAAAAGTGTTCCTACGTTGGAGAAGGAAACAATCCAAATCCAAGAGGCCCAGAAAGTCCCAAATAAAATCCATATCAAGAAATACAATTATTAAAATGTCTATCCACAATAGCCCAAACATGGGAAGAGCCCAGATGTCCATCAACTGATGAATAGATAAAAAAGATGTGGTTTATATACACAACGGAATATTACTCAGCCATCAGAAAGAATGGAATCTTGTCATTTGCAAAGACATAGATGGAAATAGAGTGTATAATGCTAAGCAAAATAAGTCAGTCAAAGACAAATACCATATAATTTCACTCATATGTGGATTCAAGAAACAAAACAGATGAACATGGGGGAAGGGAAGAAAAATAAGATAAAGACAGAGAGGGAGGTAAACCATAAGAGACTCTTAAATGTAGGGAACAAATTGAGCATTGCTGGACAGGAGGTGGGTAGGGGAATGGCGTAATTGGATGATGGGCGTTAGGGAAGGCACTTCATGTAATGAGCACTGGGTGATACATGCAACTAATGAACCGTTAAATTCCACCACTGAAACTAATATTACACTTTATGTGAGCTAAATTGAATTTTAATAAAATTTTGAAAAAAAGAAAAAGGTGAAAAAAAATCATTCTTCACACCCACTATCCCACATTTGTTAATAAAAATGTTATGAAAGGCCAAATGATACTGATTTTGTTTTACTACCACCTGCCACTTTCATCTGAGATGTGACATCCACAGTGAAGTACCTCAACTGTCAAGCTCTGTAGGCACAATCTATATATTAGTTCCTTTGGTCAAGGTCACCTGACAACTTCTGTATGCCCAAGATAGTTAACAAAATGCCATCTATATAACATGTTTTGTCTTTAGGGATCTTTTCCTCTATTTTTATTTTTTTATTTATTTTTATTTTTTTAAAGATTTTATTTATTTATTCGACAGAGATAGAGACAGCCAGCGAGAGAGGGAACACAAGCAGGGGGAGTGGGAGAGGAAGAAGCAGGCTCATAGCAGAGGAGCCTGATGTGGGGCTCGATCCCATAACGCCGGGATCACGCCCTGAGCCGAAGGCAGACGCTTAACCGCTGTGCCACCCAGGCGCCCCTCCTCTATTTTTAAATAAATACATTACATGTGACATTAATGAAACATTTTTCCATGACCTATAGTGAAATGTATAATATTGTGCTTTCCTTTCTTATTTTGTTGTGACATAAATATTAAAATAATCTCTCAGCAATAAAATGGTTAAAATCTTGTAGTACTGTGTTCTTCTAGAGATAATTTATCTAGTTCATCCTTTTCCAGATGAAACAAAGAATTTAATATGGGAAATAGTCAAGAAATTCCCATGGCCCAAAAGGCAAAGTTTTCCAAGTATATTTAGCAGAGAGACAAAAATATAACACTGAAATGATTGGCTATCATTAAGAGTGAATAGTATAGAGGTGCTAATACCACGTGATTACCTCCACTGTACTCATGAGGAAATTGAACCTACAGTAAAGGATTTATCCAGATTTATTTGCCTCCTATCTAAGTAGGATTATCTGCTTCTAAACATTATATTCCTAAGTTTAACTAAAAAACACCATGGTGAGATTTTTTAAATAAAGATGAAAGGATAGAATATGTAAAAAATATAACAAAAATAATTTATGGTATGTGATATGTAGAGTTGTTGAGCTTTCTACATTTTTGTCTAACAAGACTTTAGAAAAACCTATCACACATTAGGATATATAGATAACAACCTGAAAAATATATTTACCAAGAAGAAAAGTCCAGTGTCACAGATACTCAACTATAGATGTTGTATGTTTCTGCCAATTACAAAAAGAATGTTTATTATAAACACAATATCTGATAAAATATTTGAAAAAAATTGGAAGATGGACAGCTGAAAGACACATGAGTCTGTAGGTTATTCTTTTTTTTTTTTTTTTTTTTTGGTCCTGGAAAAGACAGTGCTCTATTTGAACACAACAAGTGATAAGGAGAATAAGGAAGTAAAATGTTTCTGCAGTCACAAGATATCTCTTAGGCCTACTTCTTCCATTCCCTGGCTGTGGGACATTGTTTTAGTCATTAACCTTTCTCTATTTAAACAAACAAACAAATGATACAAAATAATCATACTTTATTTGGAGACTGAATTACTTAAGAACTTGTTTATTCAAAATATATGCAATTTTGAGGTGAATCCTGGCTCAGTATTTTAGAGATTTCTGGCTACCAGCTCCATTGTCACTTTACTTGACCATTCAGCTATAAATGGCTAACATGTCCCTAGAAAATAATTCTTTAGAGAATATTGTCTATTGGGGTGCCTGGGTGGCTCAGATGGTTAAGTGTCTGTCTTTGGCTCAGGTTATGATGTCTGGCTCCCTGCTCAGTGGGGAGTCTGCTTCTCCCTCTCCTTCTGTCTCTACCCCTGCTTTTGCTCTCTCTCTCTCTCTCTCAAATAAATAAATGAAATCTTTTTTTTAAAAGATTATTTATTTATTTATTTATTTATTTATTTATTTATTTATTTGTTTGACAGAGAGAGACAGCCAGCGAGAGAGGGAACACAAGCAGGGGGAGTGGGAGAGGAAGAAGCAGGCTCCTGCAGAGGAGCCTGATGTGGGGCTCGATCCCAGAACGCTGGGATCACAGCCTGAGCCAAAGGCAAACGCTTAACAACTGAGCCACCCAGGCACCCCATCAAATAAATAAATGAAATCTTAAAGAAAAAAAAAAAACACAAAAATTGTCTAAAAAAGCCTGAATCTAAAACAGTAAAGATGGATAACAATAAAATGTATAATAATAGTAGGAATAATAACAGTGTTAATGATAATGTTAAGTGTTCACTGGAGACTTAATATTTACCAGGTTCTATAAGCATAATCTCATTGGATTCTTACAACAGCTCTATGAGTCAAGGCTTACTGTCTTTATTTTCCAAGCTTCCATAGAAAGTGGCAAAGACAAGGTTTGGATCAAGAAAACCAGACTCTGGAGTCTGGAAAGTTAATAATGATATCAACTTACTTTCTACACAATCATACTGTGATTTGCAAATCTTTTACCATGCTTCAAAACTATGTGTGCTTAGGAGGGCGGGTGGGGAAGGTGGATTACGTGTGACTTTATCAACTGTGGTGTTTTAGAATAGAGGTATCTGGTAATGGGAGGGCTTCACAAATTTTTGGTACTGATATTATTTTTTTTCCTTTTATGCCTTACACTTTGAATAAAAGAATATAATCAAGCCTAATAATTCTGTCTCTATCACACTGTGGTTTCTGATTATATGCCCATCTCTCTTACCCAAATACAAGCTCTATAAGGTATGGACCATACATTGTTTGTTTTAGAATGCCCGTAATGTTTTTCATAGTGAATCCTGAACAATATATTTAACAAATACTAAAAGAACAATGAACAATTTAAAGCCATGTAACCATTTAACTTTACTCCAAGAGGCACAGTACTACTTAAGTATATCAAAACAGAGTTCTTACATATGTACTCTAGACAAAATATACTTTCCTTCGGTGATTGACCATGTGCAAGACTAAATTAGAACAAGGTTCTTATATAATTATTCTTAGATATGTAAAATCAAATAGTTCTCAGAGCCATTTTATAGAATACTCCTTGTACCATTAAATATCTCTAAAACAATCAACATGATTCTATGCTAAGAATATTTCAGTGGTTAGTTTCTCTTAGAATGAATGGTATTTCAGAATATTAGAGAATACTTGAAGATGCGCTTTGCAAAGCAAATGCCAGTTTGAATTTACAGTCTGTCCTTTTAACCTCTGATCATGTCAGGGATAACAATATATTTTACCATGTCAGTTATCCTCCCAGATAAGTAATACCTGCCATAAGAATCATTAAAACATGTTAAGGCATTAAATTTCATATAGCAGTTCTTAGAGAGTTACATTAATTCGTTATCAGACTTTTTGCATCAGTAGAAATGAAAGAACAATTCTCAATAACTCCATCCTTTAAACTGCATAATGATCCCTTATCTACAATAGGACAAACAAATCAAACAGTATCTTAGTGGGTAATTTCTCATTTTGGACTATATTATGAGGACCAAAAAAATAGCAATAAAAGCTTTTCCTCAGACGGTTTCATAGTATGCAAATTGGCATGGTTCACACTGCTTTAATAAATGAAGCACCATCGTGATGGTTTGGAGGAGTGCTAGCTGTGCTTAACATATCCATCCATCTTAGCATTCTTGCATTTATTCTGTTTAGAAGATGGCTAAATCTCAGTGGAGAGAGCTTTAATTTCCTTTCAGATGTCATTGGCTTGGAATGCTTTGATCATGCTGAGATTTGTCCAACCTCTGTCATGGCAATTCTCTGTTGATTTCAGGCTGATTTACTTTGTACATCAAAGGCATGAAAGGACCATTCTACAATATATGCTTTTGGCTCCACATTTTTGAAGTCTCTTGAATACTCATGAGCCATATTGTTGTAAGAAATGGACCACTGCTACGCACTTAGAAAGCAAGGTTACTAGTTGCACCCAGCCTTTATTTGCTTTTTTTCCAAAAGCAAGCGTTCTTATGTGGCTATTCCTTAATTACTTTAATATTTTGTTCAATTAAGTATTTACTTTAAAAATAGAAAAGATGATTTTTAAGTTAAGGTCTAGTAACATGTCAAATTTTAATTTTGTGAGGTATAAAACTCTTCAAGTAATGGAAAATTTAAAAGTCAAGAACTAAATTCAACAGGTATTTGAAAAAAGAAATAATCACAATGGTTTATAATCCACCAGTTTCTAATCTTATATTTCAAATATCGTAATAGAAAATATTCTAGAGAAATATAAATAATTTTTTGTTATTGAGATATAATTGACATACGTTATGTTAGTTTCAGATGGACAATGAAATGATTTAATACTTATACATACTAAGAATTATCACCACAGTAAATGTAGTCACCATCTGTAACCATAAAAAGTTGCAAAAACTTTTTGTGTGTTTGATGAGAACATTCAAGATCCATTTCTCCAGAAAACTTCAAATATACATTACATTACCATTGACTGTTGTTACCGTGCTTCACACCACATCCCCATGACCTATTCATTTCACAAGTGGAAATCTGTATTTCCTGACCCCCTTCACCCATTTCACCAAACCCCCTAACCCCTTTTTCTGCTGGTAGCCACCACTCTGTTCTCTGTATCTATGAGTTTTATTTTGTTTTGTTTGTTCATTTTGTGTTTTAGATTCCACATATAAGTGAGATCATACAGTATTTGTCTTTCTCTGTCTCACTTATTTCACTAAGCATAATAACTTCAAGGTCATCCATGTTGTCACAAAAGACAAGATTTCATTTTTTATGGTTAAATAGTATTCCACATATATATATATATATATATATATATATATATATATATAACATATATATAATTTAAATATATATTTCATTTTATAATGGTTCATTTCATTCTTTTGCATGTGTTTGCCCATTTTCCTCAGCACTGTTTATAAAAGAAACTATATTTTCCCATTGAATATTCTTGCCTCTTTTGTCATAAATAAATTACCATATATACTTGGGTTTTTCTCTGGGCTCTCTATTCTGTTCCATTGATCTGTGTATCTCTTTTTATGTCAATACTATACTGTTTTGACTACTATAGCTTTGTAATATTGTTTAATATCAGGAAGCATGATGCCTCCATCTTTGTTTTTCATTTTCAAGATTACTTTGGCTATTCAGGGTCTTTTGCAGTTCCATATAAATTTTAGGTTTGTTTGTTCTATCTCTTGAAAAATGTCATTGGGATTTTGATAAGGATTGCATTCGATCTGTAGATTGCTTTGGTGAGTATGGACTTTTTAACAATATTAACTCTTCTAATCCATGAGCACAGAATATCTTTACATTTATTTGTGTCTTTTTCAATTTTTCATCAATGTTTTGAACATCTTTCACCTCCTTGGTTAAACTTATTCCTAGGTATTTTATTCTTTTTGATACAATTATAAATTAGATTTTTTCTTGATTTTTCTGATAGTTCATTGTTAGTGTTAAGAAACATTACAAATTTTTATATGTTGATTTTGTATCCTGCAACTTTACCAAATTCATTTATTCATTCTAATAGTTATACATGGAGTCTTTAGGGTTTTCTACATATAAAATCATGTCATTTGCAAATAGTGACAAAATTACTTTTTTCTTTCCAATTTGGATGCTTTTTCTTTCTTTGTCTTGTCTGATTGCTGCAGCTAGGACGTCCAGTACTATGTTGAATAAAAGTGGTGAGCGGGGGCATCCTTCTCTTGTTCCTGATCTCAGAGGAAGAGCTTTCAGCTTTACACCATCGAATCTGATGTTACTTTGGGCTTTTCATATGGGCTTGTCATACGTGGCCTTTATTATGTTGTGGTATGTTCCAGTACACCCCACCTTGTTGAGCATTATTATCATAGGTGAATGTTGGATTTTGTCAAATACTTTTCCTGCATCTATTGAGAATATTTAATATTTCTAGGATCTTATCCTTTTTCTTCTAGGTTATCCAATTTGTTGGTATATAATTGTTCATAGTAGTCCCTTATGATCCTGTGTATTTCTGTGGTATCATTTGTAACTTCTCTTTCATTGCAGATTTATTTATTTGAACCCTCTCTCTTTTTTTTCTTGGTGAGTCTGGCTAGAGGTTTGTCAATTGTCTATCTTTTTAGAGAACTAGCTCTTTGTTTTATTCATTTTTTCTATTGCCTTTTTAGTCTCTATTTCATTTATTTCCACTTTGTTTTTTATTATTTCCTTCCTCCTACTAAGTTTGGGCTTTGTTTGTTCTACTTTTTCTAGTTCCTTTAGGTTTATTTAGAGATTTTTTTTTTTTATTTCTTGAGGTAGGTCTGTTTCACTGCAAACTCCCCCCTTAGAATTGCTTTTACTGCATCCCATAGATTTTGGTAAGTTATATTTTTGTTTTCATTGTCTCAAGGTATTTTTTTATTTCTCCATTGATTTCTTATTGACCCACTGGTTGTTCAGTTGCATGTAGTTTAATCTCCACATATCTATGATTTTTCTAATTTTCTTCTTTTAATTGATTTCTAGTTTCACACTATTATGGTCAGAAAAGATAATTTATATGATTTCAGTCTTCTTAAAATCTAGTGAGACTTATTTTGTGTTTAACATATGATCTATCCTGGAGAATATTTCACATGCAGTTGAGAAGAACGTGTATTCTGGTGCTTTGGGATGGAATGTTCTGTATGTATCTATTAAATCCATCTGGTCTAATGTATTGTTATTTCCTTACTGGTTTTCTGCTGGATGATATATCCCTTGATGCAAATGCGATATCCCCCTATTATTATTGTATTCCTGTCAATTTCTCTCTTTAGGTCTGTTAATATTTGCTTTATATATTTAGATGCTCTTATGTTGGGTACATAAACATTTACAGATGTTATATCTTCTTCTTGGATTGATCTTTTTATCATTACGTAATGCCTTTGTCTTTTATTACAGTCTTGTTTTACAGTTTATTTTGTCCAATAAGAGTACAGCTACCCCAGCTTCCTTTTGGTGTTCATTTGTGTGGAATGTCTTTCTCTCCTTTCACTTTTGGTCTACGTGTGTCCCTGGTTCCAAAGTGAGTCTCTTGTAGGCATGTAGATGTGCCTTGGTTTTTCTTTTTCTTTTCTTTCTTTTATTTATTTTTTTAATCCATTCATCTACTTTATGTCTTTTGACTGGAGAATTTAGTCCATTTACACTTGGTTATTGATAGGTATGTACTTATTCATAATTTGTTATTCCCTGGCTGTTTTGTAGCCTCTCTGTTCCTTTCTTCTTCTCTTGCTCTCTTGCTTTGTGGTTTGATGACTTTCTTGAGTGTTATGCTTCTATTTCTTATTATCTTTTCTGTATATACCATAGGTTTTTGGTTTGTGGTTACCATGACACTTACATATAAGAGCTTATATATATAAACCAGTCTATTTTAAATTGATAACTTCAATGTGAATGTATTCTAAAACTCTACATTTTTACTTTCCCCCAACTTTGTATGTTTTGATGTCACATTTTACATCTTTTGATTTTCTGTATACTTTGACCAATTATTGTAGTTATAGTTATTTTTACTATTTTTGTCTTTTTTTAATTCAATTATCCAACATATTGTACATCATTAGTTTCAGATGTAGAGTTCAATAATTCATCAGTTGCATATAACACCCAGTGTTTATTACATCACTTGCCCTTCTTATGCACATCACCCAGTTACCCCATCTGCTCACTCCCTCCCCTCCAGCAACCCTCAGTTTGTTTCCTATAGTTAAGAGTCTCTCATGGTTTGTCTCCCTCTCTGATCTTCCTATTCCATTTCCCCTCCCTTCCCCTATGATCCTCTGCATTGTTTCTTATATTCCACATATGAGTGAAACCATATAATTGTCTTTCTCTGATTGACTTATTTCACTCAGCACAATACCCTCCCGTTCCATCCATGTCAATGCAAATGGTAAGATTTCATCCTTTTTGATGGCTGAATAATATTCCATTACACACCACATCTTTTTTATCCATTCATTTGTCGATGGACATCTCGGCTCTTTCCACAGTTTGGCTATTGCGGACATTGCTGTTGTAACCATCAGGGTGCAGGTGTCCCTTCAGATCACTACCTTTGTATCTTTGGGGTAAATACCTAGTGGTGCGATTGCTGGGCCATAGGGTAGCTCTATTTTTAACTTCCTGAGGAACTTCCATACTCTTTTCCAGAGTGGCTGTATGAGCTTCCATTCCACCAACAGTGTACGAGGGTTCCCCTTTCTCCCATACTCGCCAACATCTATTGTTTTCTGTGTTGTTAATTTTAGCCATTCTGACTGGTGTGAGGTGGTATCTCATCGTGGTTTTGATTTGTATTTCCCTGATGATGAGTGATGTTGAGCATTTTTCATATGTCTCTTTGCCATTTATACATCTTCTTTGGAAAAATGTCTGTTCATGTCTTCTGCCCACTTCTTGGCTAGATTTTTTTCTTTTTGGGGTGTTGAGTTTGATAATTTCTTAATAGATTTGGATATTAGCCCTACATCTGATATGTCATTTGCAAATGATGTATTAGATAAAAAATTATTTTAATCAATGTCCAGATAACAAGAATAATTTTGTTAAAAGATACATATCTGTGTTTTGAGAATCTATTTTGCTCACATACTGTATAGAAAGAACACACTGATTAAGTACTTACCAAGAAGAAGGATGTGTCTCTTAACCTTCCATTAATAATATTCATAAAGAAAATATTATAGTTATATTAGTATTAGATCTGATGATTCTAAAAATTAAAATATTGATATTCTCAGCAAAAGAAATGATTTTTTTTTGTTTATCTATTACTTGGCATTTGAAACAACAGCTCCCTGAATTGTACATGAATCATAGCTACAAACTTGTAAAATATGTATATATACACATATATACACGCAGGTCTTTATTAAATGGCTTATCAATTTCCATCACCAACTTAGAAAATTATTAATATGGAACCAAAAATTACATAATGTCCTATTGTGCTGAACATTTTTTTTAATAACTCATTCTAGGAGTTTATAATACAAACATATTCAGGAAGTAAAAATAAAGGATGTGTAGAAAACATTACTGCTTGAAGCAAATTATCTGGAGTTGGTGATTTTTATTAAAATAAACATTACTTAAGGAATGCATTGTTGTTTATAATCAGCCAATTCAAATTCTTTCGAAGTCATCATTCATAATTTTGTGAATGGAATAATTATTCCATAATTATGGAATAACCCAGCTGGTTTTAATTATGTAATAAACAATATAAAAGTTACATCTAGCTATTTGGGTAGATCATAATTTAGCAGTTAGATGAGTCACCAAATAACATGTGATTAAAACTGTTGAAAATATTAACAAAAATGCCTCTAAACTAAACATATACTTGGTGTCACCTTTTGATTCAAACATGTTCATATCTGATTCCAAGAGATGTGGTTGATGTCCTTTCAATATTCATCCACTGGCTGTAAACATATTATCTTATCCAATTTGAAATAGTAGCGCTCTTTCTGGTAGCCTTAGGTTTTTGCCTTTCAGCATCTATTCTTAATCTACCTCATCTTTTGCTTTTAAAGAGTTGTCCGTATCATTGGATGCAGGTATTTCACATCTTAACTTACTGTGTGTACTTCTGCATAACATAAATTCATACAAAATGCTAAAAATAAACAGCTGTACTTTATATTCTTTGTAAATAAATGAACAATTTATACTGCTTTACAAACATATTCTGAACTAATTTTATCCACTTTCATTTTAATGATTTTTAAGCATCTCAGTAATTTGAGTCAAATCAAAAACCATTGCAACTCCTTCCAAAGCTGTAAAATTCTTAAACCAGGACCTATAACTGTTGCCCCAATGACAGAGTGCTTCTAGACATCATGTGTTCCATAAATGCTGCTGGCTAGGGTGTGCTGCAAGGTAACACTGTTATGTCACATTTGGGCTGTGTCCCCTAAGTAAGTATGTTATTAGTCTATTTGCAGGAGGGTTCTAGCATTATTTAACTGCTCAGATCAACTCACCTTTTTCAAATGTTAAGTGCCTTATCCGGAATAATACACTGTTCTGGTTTATCACACTGTTCCTATGAGGAAATGTGTTCCAGGATTCATCTTAGAATACCTGAAATCCATTTCTCCCCTTGGCACACTCTCACCTTGATTACCATTTGGGTTGAATTTAGTGGTCTCTTTAATTACGGCAAGAAGTGATTAAAAGGATGGCTGCTGAATTAAGTTAGGTAACAGGACATGGAGAGGCATGATGGGGAAAGGAACAAAACTCAAAGACCAGACACAGAAATTAATAAGGAGACTGTTTCAGTTTGGGGTACTAACCATATCAATAACAATGTATAATGTGTAGAAAAGACACCTAAATATACGCATAGGAATGAAAGATATTCTGGCAAAAGGATTTTATAATTTGCTTCTCTAACTTTATGCCTCTATTTTTTTTAAAAAAAGATTTATTTATTTTAGAGAAATATCATGAACAGGAGGGGCAGAGGGAGAGGGAGAGAGAATCTCAAGTAGACCACACTGAGTGTGGAGCCTGATGCAGGGCTTGATCTCAGGACCTGAGATAACAAAATGAGCCAAAACCAAGAATCAGAAGCTTAACCAACTGTGCCACCCAGGCACCTCATGCCTCTAATTTTTAAAAATATGTTTTAATAGTTTCTGTTACATTTATGTTGGACGACTCTGTTAGCCTTTATAACTGTAGCTTCACGATTTTAAATTTACCACCAATTTCACAAATCTTGATATACATGATCCTTAATTATAAATAATATTTGGATTCATAGTACAAATATCTGCAAACAATAAGTAAAAACTATATAATTTTTTAAAATATGACAAAATATTAGAAATTAAATGCTATACCTAGAAGTAATTAACAGAATGAATCTTGTATGGTAAAAAGGAAAATATAGGATTACTCCTGATATGTGTATCTGAAAGATTTTTTTTTTTTTTATGAGTAAAGATGAAAACAACAATCCTGGAGGTTGAATAACAAAGAGCAAAGAACTAGGCTCTGGTTTCAAATATAATTGGGTTAGAATTCTGACTTTTCTATTTCCTCATTTCATGGCCTTTCACAAGCAACTTTTAAATATTCTGATGTTCAAATATAAATATAAAATATACCTATCTCATAGTATTTCATGAAATTCTGTATGTTAAGAAGCAGCATCCTGCTTCATATAGAGGTGTACTTTCAATAAATGTTAGCTGTAATTATAATGGATATTTAGGATCTGGGAAATAATTTGCATTTAATCATTTAGGTTGATATTTGAAGTATGTAACAAAAAGTTTAGTTTCTTTCCCCTCCTCTTGGCCTCAAGACAATCCTCCCTTATAGAATTTCTTTTCTCTGGAGACTTGCTACAATTGAAATGCTATTTTTATTAATTTCCCCAGAAAATACCAGTCAGTATATAGGAACTAACCTCATTTGATTGTTGACTGGCCACATTTCAAATGTGGTTCCAAATGGAAAGAATGTGCTCTCATTCTCTGAAGTTCACATTTTCATATGTATAATACACTTATCACAGAGAAGTTAAAACAGACCAAGAAACAGCTCTGGCACTGAGCCACCAGCATTTGAATATGCACATCCCATGAAATTAAGCACTGGTGAACTAACAATGGAGTAGAAAATTTCTGGGCACCTGCCCAGCCCAATTACAACTTTTAGGAAATTTTTGCTCCTCCTACTCACCTCTACACATTCAGACTATGTAAGCTCACCTCCTTGGTCAAAAACAATTGAGTAGAGCAGATACCTCACCTACTGGGGACTAACCGACTTTTTTTTAAAGATTTTACTTATTTATTTGAGAGAGAGAAAGAGAGCAAGTGAGCACGAGCAGGGGTGAGGGGCAGAGGGAGAGAGAGAAGGAGGGAGCCCGATGTGGGGCTCAATCCCAGCACCCTGGGATCATGACCTGAACCAAAGGCAGACACTTAACTAACTGAGCCACCCAGATGCCCCTAACCAGATTTTTTAAAAGATATTTTTGTGTGGGGTCACCAGAGGTTCAAGTCAGTTGGTTGATGCTGTTAACAATAAAAAGATTCCTGTTCTGGACAAACACATGTGAAAAAAACAAAAAAATTAAAAATCAAATTAAAATAAAACAAACCAACGAATAAAAATAAGGTAAAAACCACTCTACAGTGAGAGAAAAAAAACAAAAATGAAAACAAAATTGGCAGAGAGAGAGCAAACCAGAGTCCTGAAGTATGCTAAGGTTACTAATGACTTTCCAGTTCCGCAATCTTTCTAAGTCTAAACTACATTTACATTAGGTACAGTGAAATATTCCTATACTATAAAACAAATTACTTTTATTAACATTAAATAATTGGGTTTTGTCGAATCCATTCTTTTGTACAACCACCATTAAATTTTTATGTAATTCTAGTGCTTTTCAACAGTATATTTTTGTTACTAAGAGATAAATGCACAAAATAAATAAAAAGAATGTGTGGGTCTGAGGATTGTTCATGGAGCCAAGGTCTATGAATCATGTCTTATAAAACTTAATTAAACTTTGTTTTAATGATAAAATTTTTGATAGGCTTCCTATTTTCAAGCCAATTTTTAACTATGAGATCTCAAAGTAATGCGTATGGAAACTTACACTATTACATGATCAGAAATACTTAGGTGAGTTTCTGAATGATATAGCTACATGAGAGTTTTAAAATAGGTGTTAAATATTGTCAGACTTTATTAACTTCTACTCTCTAAGCAGTAAACAGCTTTATGGAATTGTTTATAACTTTGTACAATTAAAACATCTGCAATTGAGTTGTTCTTTAAAAAACAGATAAATGCTTTTTAGACTTAAATTTCTAAAAAAAAAAAAAATGACCAGCAACTTTTTTCCATGACATCTGGGTTCTTTTTTAAAAAGAAATTTAAATCAAAACATTTCCTGATGCTTGAAATCACTTTTGCTTTTACTTGTTGTTAATTGTACTCATATAATAAAGATCCCTCTGTCTAACCCAACTCATGTTGCATATCAGCCCAGTGGTTCACATGTACGTGCTAAGAACATATATTTTGTCTTTTTTATTAAAAAAAAGATTTATTTATTTGTCAGAGAGATAGAACACAAGCAGGGGGAGTGGTAGGCAAACTCACTGAGCATGGAGCGTGATGTGGGGCTCGATCCCAGGACCCTGGGATCATGACCTGAGCCGAAGGCAGACACTTAACTGACTGAGCCAAGCAGGCATCCCTTTTTTGCCTTTAAGTAAGATAACTCCATAATATAAACATAATTATGTTATTAGCCATGAGGAAAAATCAATAAATCCAGTGCAATCTGGACAGAATTAGAGTTTATCAAAATGTAGACACTATAAATTCATGAGTACTTTTTTAGTATTATCTCATTTGGAAATGTCCTCATAGACAAAACCATTTCATAAATTAAGGCAATTTGAAGTCAGACCTGAGTAAGATTACTTTGACCTTGTGATACTGGGCCTTAGGTTTCCCTAATTTGAATGTGATGCATTTAAGAAAATAGCATATTTTTCCAACTCTTCTAGTTTATTTAGTGTCTTTAATTTTATATTATGTAAATTGCAGTTATTAGTGGAGGCCATTTAAAAGCCAAGTGGCTCACCTACCTGAATCCTTAGCACTTAAAACCTTTCTGCAAATAATAATAACATTGCCTTGCACATCCAAATTAATTTTCCCTTCCAACTATTTCACATCTAGTATTTGTTTTTTCTTTGTATACTCTTGGAAGAGAGATGGGTCATAGTATTTCATTATAGAAAAGACTGATCTCCAATAAGATTAAATGACATTTGAGGGGTCCCACACCTAGTCATAAAGAGCTGTATAATATTGCAGTCCTCCAAGTGAAAACTTCACCAGCTCCACAGAATCAACGTAAATTTAATAGAAGGTATTTAGCCTGACAAGTAACATTTTGTAGAACCTTTGGATCTCTCTCCAAAATATTTCACAAATCTATCCACTTCTCTCCATCTCTATTGTCACCTTGATTTATGCTCTCCATATTTCTATGAGCTCCAAGTTGGTCTTCCTTTTTCCATGCTCTTACTCTCCCAATCTATTGTCCAAAATGAATTTCTTTATATGTTAACCACATGCCAAAACCTGACTTTTTCATGGTCACACAACTAATCAAAGGCATAGCCTGGAGAAAAACTATCTTTTCTGACTATTCGATTCCGAAATGAAAATACAAACTCCTTGAAGGTAGACATTATGATGATGACTTGCAGTACCGAGCAAATGTCCTAAGCATAACAGGGGCATCATAAATACCTTGATTAAATATCATCGTAAGATTTTGATTAAATCTAAGTCAATACCAGGACTAGCATCTTATTAAATCATCAATACCTCGCCCCAGTAAAATTGTGATTGTTATGGGACCAGCAAATACTAAAATATCTACAGGCTACATGTTGAGTTACTTTCAGGGTTGCAGTTTTAAACTTGCAGTCGGAGGGGCAGCTTCTTAACACACTTTCTATTTATTTGTTTCCCAGTATATTTAGGCAAACCTCTTCAAGCAGAGATATTGCAAACATATGGAAGTAAAAGCAGGCGTTTAGCCTTAACCTTAATTGATGCTCTGAGGCCAAAATAACCCTTCAGTTATAAGAGTCCTCAGCTAGATAAACCGCTGTGTCATAGAAGGCCCCCAAACTGTATTCCTTCTGATCTTTCTCCATACCAGCCAGCTGCAGCCTGGCAGTTCAAGAAGACAGTGCTTAAAAGGACTTGCAAGTTTGACAAAAAAAGTTGGAGAAATTGATTGCTATTTAGAGTTTAGTGGTCTCCTATGGGTATTCCTGGGTTTCTGTGACTGATTTTGATGAAGTGCTTTTATTTGTCTCTCTACCCAGAGACTGCAGATGAATTTGCAATAGAGCAGCATGCCTCCTGTTTAGCTTTGTCAGGCACCACTTAGACATGTTATAATTTATTTTCCAGGAAAAATATTTCTCATGAGGGCTTCTGGCTAACACAGTTATAAAGCAGCTGGCTACCGTTCAGCCTGTTGTCTGCTGGCAGCTGGGCTTCCCTGTATAGTCTGAAAAGAAACACAACTGGAGAGGAAAGTTGTGGAGGATGGGGGCAGGGACCAAACCTCCTCCTTACTCAGGCCCAAATTTCCTCTTCCTGGCTGTTTTTGGCAGCTTAAAACTGCAAACATAGTATTAAGTCTGATAGGAAGTGCTATTAGTGTGTGTGTGTGTGTGTGTGTGTGTGTGTGTGTGTGTGTGGTTGTATGGTGCAGTCACATCTTAAACAGGCATTGGCTTGTGCTAGTCATTGGGTAGACTCAAAATAGCCCTTGAAATGTCATTAAGTAACCCAGGTTCTTTTCTAACATGGAACATTCTCGATAAAGCTCCAGATAATTACTTTGCTTATTTTAAAGGGACATATTTTAAAAACACTTAACTTTGCATTTACACACTTCGTGAGAAAATGTTTACATTATGACAGGTACAGAGGAACTGAGATTAACTGATATTAATGTGCCTTATTATACCCTTACTCTGGGGCATGTGCTGCCTGAGTAGAATAGCCAGCAAAATTACCAAAGAATTTAACTTATTTTTTTTTTTTACCTGGTGTCTATATCATATATCAAATCAATTATGATGCAGCATTTTCAAGAGTACACTTATCATGATGAGTACTGAGTAATATATAGAATTATTGAATCACTATATTGTACACCTGAAACTAATATAACACTGTATGCTAATTACACTGGAATTTAAAAAATGCATTTTCATATATCACTGAGAAATAAAAAAATCCTAAATAAACAATAACATATTTTTATCACTTTAAATGTCACTTTTCATTTAAAGAACTGTTCTAGATTTATCTACACTTAGATTTTTATCATAGTGTTCTTGTACATAAGAAAAAAATTTAAGGTAAATAATTGTTTTAAGAAACTCTTAGAACTTCTTTACTTTGTATCCAATTATTCTGAATCATTCTTCAATTCAAAATCATCAATGCCTGAGTTTTCCCACAGAGTATCATCCTCTCTTGCCACCAAATTCACCAATAATGAAATATTTTTTAAAAGAGCCTCCTACTAATACATCCAGGAAATCTTTTTCAAATTTGGTGACACCCATTATGCAAAATTTGATGCTTCTGTTTTTTTGCTTGTTTTTGAAGGTGTCAACAGAAAATCTCAGACAACAACTAGATCTCATATTCTTTCTTTATTTGATCCTCAAACAGTTTGTTGACTAAAAATCAACATTTACGGGTTGCAGTTCAGTCATGCTTCCAGGAATAAACCAAGTCCATGAATGCATGGGCACTGAAAATTATGTCCTGATTTTAAGATGCCATCAGTTCTAAGATGTATCTGGATTTTTATGATGGTAAAAGGGGAAAATATGCTTCCTGAATTTGAAAAAAATATGGAGGATATATTAGGTTAAGTGTGCATATGCCAATTCCAGTGTGAAATACAAATTTAGAGGGTTTCAAAGGAAAGTAGCCCACACTAGTTTTCGTTGGTTACTGTCATCATCAGAATCACCTAGAGACCTAGAAGTATGGACAATCTAACCATCTTGGGAATGAAGCCAGGGCACAAGCATTTTCAACAAGTAGCCCAGGGATTCTGAGGTAGTCAGATTAGGGGAGCACCTTTGTGGAAATCTTGGGATTCACTGGTCATGTCTTGCTGGCCATCATACTTTTTACATAGAACGATCAGATATCTGGGCTAGCCTGAGACAGTCTTGGCCTTTGCCTCTTGTCCTACTCTGACTGCTAGTCAGAATGCTTTCACTCTTAAAAGTGTCCAGTTTGGGGACATTTTATAAGGTCACTATAATTTTATGTGAATGGGTGAAAGGTACATAATCACAGCTAGAAGAAATCCATTTATATGTCCTTGCCGTGAAATGTAAATAGACCCTGTTTGTTTTTTGATCAAAGTATAGTTGACATACAGTGTTATATTAGTATCAAGTGTACAACATAGTGATTCAATAACTCTATATGTTACATTATGCTCATCACAGGTGTAGCTCCCTTCTGTCACCATACAACACTATTATAATACCATTGACTATATTCCCTGTGTTGTACCTTTCATCCCCATGACTTATTTATTCCATACCTGGAAGCCCATACCTTCCACTACCCTCTACCCAGACTGCCCATCCACCCACTTCCCTCCCCACTGGCAACCACCAGTTTGTCCTCTGTATTTATAAAGCAGGCTCTGTTCTTAAAATGGCTATTAAAAGCCCATTGGAGAGTTCACTCTCAGGCCACCCATTGAGAATCCACCGTGTTGAGAATTTGTCTTCAAGAAAAAAACAAAACCGTAAAGAAAAAGGTGCTGT
Source organism: Ursus americanus (assembly GCF_024610735.1). Classification (NCBI taxonomy): domain Eukaryota; kingdom Metazoa; phylum Chordata; class Mammalia; order Carnivora; family Ursidae; genus Ursus; species Ursus americanus. Next base: position 12,649,633 of record NC_142141.1, read on the forward strand.
GCTTTTAGAAGTCTACAGGGTCCAAACAAACCCTTAATAAGGACAATCACTAACACTCCTAACTCTAAGATTACAACATTTGCTGAATGTGGGGTATTTTTGACTGTGTACCTTTCAGTGTTCTTACATTTATTGTTCAGAGGCTAAAATCACACCACCAGAAGCAGCAAGCTCTTGTGAGGTTTTGTCCATCATTACATTATGGACAATTTGGGGAGTTTTTAGATAATATGTTAAGGTGTCACCTTTTGTATGGAATTCATAATGCAACTCTCAAACTGACCCTCTTCCCTGATTTCAGTTTAACATTAAAATGGCAAAATTAAACCTTCATCTCAAAGATTCCATCACTTCTTGCCATTGAAATGAGTAAACAATTTTTAGTAGAGGCACCATCCTTACAGAAAGTGAGTTCTTTCCAAGTGAACCAAAAGAGCTAAAGAGACGTAAGTTTCAGAGTATCTGTGGGTCAGTTGAGAAGAACTATCCTGGAGAATTTCAAACTTTCTCTGCTGGTGAATCAGATGATGAAACAGTTCATGAACAAACTTATTTAATATGACCATTTTATTTAAACTATATTAGACAATTATTTTGGAAATACATGAAAGAAATATCTGTATAGAAGAGGCTGATAACAGTTTTAGCCATACAAGTCATTTGGCAACCCAAATGATGTGCATTAAAGAATACATAATAAGATATTTAAGGAATTCTCATTCTGGGTCTGCCACCTTTGGCTGACCTAACAGTGGGTGAAAGTTGTAAGTAAATAGATTTTTGAATCAGTACGAGAATGGAATTTCCAGCAGTTATAATTGTCAGAGTTATTAGAATAATTTTGTTTGGAGGTAAATTCCGCATCTCCGGAGGAGTTTGATCTACAAAAGTCTTAGGAGCGTGACGTGTATATAACAGGTGCTACGGTCTGAATGTTATGTCCCCCCAAATGTGTATGTTGAATTCCTAATCTCAACAATTAGTATTAGGTGGTGGAGTTTTGGGGAAGTGTTTAGGTTACCAGGGTGGAGCCTTCATGAATGGAATAGTGTTTTTATAAGAGAGAGACCCCACAGAGATCCCTAGCCCTTCCTCCATGTGAGGATTCAGAGAAAAGGTGCTGGCTATCAACCAGGAAGAAGGCCTTGGCCAGAACGTGGCCATGCTGGTGCCTTGATCTTGGACTTCCCAGCTTCCAGAACTGTGAGAAATAAATTTCTGTTATTTATAAGCCACCCAGTCTGTGATATTTTGTTATAGATGCCTAAAGGACTGAAACACCAAGACATGTGGGAATACATGCTGATGAGCACAGAGGAAATATTAGAGAATATAATTCAAAAATAAGAAAAAAGACTTTAATGATACCAAATATATGGAATGACTCTGGTCCCTCATTGGGTCCATAGGACAGACCATTATGTGTGATTTACTGTGAAATTATCCTGAGGGAAGTGTAAAGTTCTACAGGAGAATCATTGAAATACCCTCACTGTTTGTTCAACTTTCAGCTTACTGAAACACAGAAGTGTATGTAGATTTATGGATTATGCTCTAAAATTAAAACAAATTAAACTTCAGTAAACTGATGATATAGTTTGAAAAAGATTACTTCAGATAAACCATAAATTTAATAATGCTAATAATGTTACCCCAAGTAGGCAACGAGAACATAGCCAAGTTAACACTTTGTCTATTCTTCCTTAAATAGAAACTTTTCCTTAACACAGCACTATGTTAAAATCAAACAAACAAAAAACAAAAAAGCCATCAAAACTCATAAGAAACTGGTGAATATTGTGAAATAATCTAGTGGTAATTTGAAATACAGATGAAATTTGCTTTACGTGTTTATGTGGCCTTGAGATATGAGTAATAATGTTAAAATAAAGTCATCACAATTAGCAAGATACTTTTAAAGTAGCATTCAGAGTCTCTTTTGAAGTCTTTTCCTTATGAAAGACAAAAAATTTCCCCTTTGAGAAAACAGTAATTATTCCTGACACAGTAAAAATGACTGAGACAATATGTGGCAAATGATTTGGTAACAAATTAAAATGCATTATTTTGTTTGCAAATAGTGCTGTCAGAGGCATTGAAAATATTGCTGAAATTATGAAGAAATACATATTAGAACAAATTAAGTCATTTTTCTTATACAGTTGAATAAATAAAATCAACCAACCTTTCTTAGCTTTTTCTTAGCTTTTTTTCTTTTGGAAATATGCACTTGCTAGATAGCGTTTCATACATAAAAATAAAAGCTAAAGGAGCTATTAAAGAAACAATGCATTCAAAAAAGCATGTCCTCAATGGATTGTTGAAAGAAAAAAAAAAACTTTAAGTGGGAAAAAGAATTTATTTAACTACAAGGACAACCACTACTGGAGCAGTTTATCAGATTAGAATTGAGAGAGAGAAAGAGAGGGAGGGGTAGAGAAAGAGTCTAGAATAAGGCTGAAAAGCTATCACTACACTTGGAAGTTCATTCAGTGAGTTTAATAACAACTTAATTGCTTATTAAACCAAATAAGTTGAAACTGGAATTATATATGCACTACAGGCAGTTCAAAAAGGATGACAATAATAATTATAAAAATGTTTCAATGACAGAGAGGCTGTTATTTGTATCACATGAGGTTTACAAGTCATTTCACTGTAAAAATAAATGAATAAATTAATAAGATGGAGTGTGAAAATTATCCACCTTTCTTTAAAAAAAAAGAGCTCTTAAAAGAAATATTTAATATTTTTTATGATGGCTGACTGTCAAAACTATGCAACCTAGAAAATAATTTTGAAAAATGAGCACTTAATTTTTCCCTTCAAATAAAATAGTTTGCTTTAACAAAAAGTGGAAAAAAATCACTATTTGGGAAAAAAACGCAACTTATGCAAGGAGAAAGTATTTAGAAAATGGATGTTTAGAAGTCTTTTGATCATTTTGTGATTTGGTTACCAAATAAACTCTCATATATTCACATTAAAAATAGAAACAATTTTCTAATCTGTGATCAAGAAAAAATTTCTTTGTATCTTGAATTCATTTGTTAAAATACACTAAATTTTAAGCCTTTCCAATTTGTTTATGAGAAAACTGATCCATATAAGATAGAACTTTCACAGATTAAAACCTCAATAATAATTGTTGCATAATTGCTAGATGTCATTGAAAAGTATGTGCCATGATTTAGTACTACAGTAAGCAAAATTAACCATGTACTCCTCTTTATATCTCTGTACTTTTGAGAGTTATTGTCATTCAGTCATAAAAGTCATTAAAATCAAGAATAAAAATAAATTGAATTTAGGGGAGTGGGAAGTACAGGCTCCCAGTTATGAAATGAATAAGTCACAGGGATGAAAGGTATAGCGTAGGGACTACAGTCAATGGTATTGTAATAGTGTTGTATGGTGACAGATGGTAGCGACACTTGTGTTAAGCATAGCATAACATATAGAGTTGTTGAATCACTATGTTGTACAACTGAAACTAATGTAACATTGATTTTCAACTATACTTCAATAAAAATTTTTAATAAAAAAAAGAAATAAAAATAAATAAATTGAATTAAAATCCAATCATTTAATGACTGTATCATGGAGACTATATGCAAGATTTTTGAAAAGATTAAAAAAATTCAATCACCTTATATTCACTATGAAAGTATTAGAATTTTTACTGAGATAAAAGTGTTTTTGCCATCAATAAGAAAATGTTTATATTTTAAAGTGTTTTTTCAAAGAAAGTACTTTTTCATCTTTTTGTAATTCTTAAATACACTTTAGTTTTTGTTTACTATTTAAGTTCCATAGTCTATATAACTAACATATTAATAAATATGATAGTATATATGTCAGAATATTAAGTGCAAATTTTCTTATTGTCTTATAAGTTTTTAGGCTTAAACTCGAAAAGCTAAAAAAACAGATTCTAGATCAGATAGCTATGCAAAATATGCTGAGACATAAAGAAACAAGTCTAGTTACCATGGGCTGATTACCTAGCTGAAGGATGTGTGAGGGGAAGGTAAGAAATCTATCAAAGACCGTATAGAAAGGATTTCTTTAAGGAGAGAAATATTGGTAAACTGAGTTATCTTTTCTGCCCTGCTCCATGTCCTTCTCCAATCAACCAGAAAGACTTCAAAGAACTACAGTGAGGTTGCTAGATACCTCCTACAGTTTGAGGAACACAGTAGCTCAGGTCAGAAAAATTCTACAAGGGTGAGACTGGCTACAGTTGTCTGTGATAGCAGAGTAAAGAAAGCATCCTAGAGTAGGAATGAGTCACATTCCCACCATGGCAGATCAGATGATCTTCCCTCTCACCTTTGTTAGGGACCATCAAAATGGACATTATCCAAATGGTCTTCCTGTACCTGTACATAGTTGGAAGACGTAACTTGAAAGAAAGCCCTGAGGGTAAGTCTAAGGAGATGATCAAAGGAGCTTTATTTGTACTAACAAACAGCACTCAGAGAGCCCTAGAGGGAGGAAGCTTCGGTGAATCCACAAAAGTGCTCCCAGAGACAAAAGATTCCAGAAAGTAGAAATACACTTCACCCAGAAAACCCTGTTAAAAGTTACAATTCCCTCATTCGAGACCTTGTCTGCCCTTATTTTCCCTTGCTCTTCTGCCCATCCCTAGAGGACCAAAAAGCAGGAGAGGAGAGGAGAGGGAGATGGAAAGAGGGAAAAAGGGAAAGAGGGAAAGAGAGAAGGGGAAGGGAAAAGGGAAAGGGGAGTGGGAAAAGGGAAAGGGAAGCTAAATAGTTAGCTTCCATTCCCATTCTCACCACAAGCTCACCCCAGCTCACTGCAGGCTTTCTTGTTTAAGCTTGGGCTCAGGGTGGTGTGGAGAAAATTTAAACTGGGTGAGATGTGAAATAATGGTCTGGACTGGACATTTTTAATGAGGACATTTGTTAAAATCTTGGAAATTACTGGGAAAGCTAGGAAGCCAGCCTGAAATTTCAGGTAAGAGCAGGGAGTAGGAAAGAAGAAGCTGCTTTCTTTTGTACCCCACCAAGTCCAACTCATTCTTATGATTGTGCTATTTTATTTTTAGCATTAATTTTTATATAAAATCCAGTGTTTAGTGATCACTGGTCTAGGGTCAGCATTTTTACACAAAGTCTCATTAACTCCATAAAAGGCACATACTCTTTAAAATTTACTTTTATCACTTACTCCATCCTCATCCCCAATAATAAACCCAAAACACGGCAGGGATGTTCCTCCCTGTTTCGGATCTAACAACTAGCTAATCACCTGGGAGACAGGTCTGCCTTTCACCTCTTTTCCATTCTTTATATTGAGCCAGTCAGTAAGTGTCTGGTGAGATTTGTGCAACCTGTACCCTTCACCTCATTCCTATTACAATTTACTGTCTCAAAATTTCTTCCTTGGATCTTTGCAATCACCCCTAAAAAATTCCCAATCAGCACTGGATATTGTGTGGAACTACTGGATCACTATATTTCACATCTGAAACTAATATTATACTGTATGTTAACTAACTGGAATTTGAATAAAAACTTTAAAAAGAAAAAAATCTTAATCAGTTTTACTCTTTCCAGGGCCATGCAAATCATCTCTGTAAATCACAAACCAAAAACATCTTTCCTCTTTTTAAAAACAACCCATTATGATGATACCCATTAGTAGAGAGATTGCACCATTCTTCTGGTTCCACACAAAACCAGAACTTTTTATGAGTGAAAAAAGGCACAATTAATAATTATTCTGGAACAGTAGGCATAAAGCAGGATATCTGAGACAAACTACCATATTTGGGTTCTATACCCAATAACTAGATGATAACAATCAACACCCATAATGTCATAAATTTCTCCATCTTTTAAAAGATTTTATTTATTTATTTGAGAGAGAGGGCATGTGCAAGAGAGCACAAGTGGGGAGAAGGGCAGGGGAGAGGGAGAAGCAAGCTCCCTGCTGAGCAGGAGCCCAATGTGGGGGGTAGGGGTGCGGAGCACTCAATCCCAGGACCCTGGGATCATGACCTGAACCAAAGGCAGCCACTGAGATGCCCCTAAGTTCCTCCATTGTTTTAACTCTTGCCTACCTCTCCTGTAATGTCTCTCACCCCTTCATTAATTTATACTCTCAAACTGGAATGTTCTACACTGCTTCTCAATTTTATTGAGGAACATTGAAAAAAATTCATGAGAATAACAAAAACTAAAGTTCAAAAGAAATCCTTATCTTCTTTCCAATAACTTTCACATGGTTAATATGTGATTTGATTAACATACATTTTTAAAAAGAAAACATGTATTAAGTTCCCTCAATGAAAGTGACATTTTAAAACATGTCCATTAATTTCTTGACATTCTTCCCATTAAGAGTGAGGTCTTATATCTCCTCCCCTTGAATATAGATTGGTGTGAGTCCACTTCAGTCAAGATGGTACAGTGGCAATCATGCTGTGTGACTTCTGAGGCTCTGTGACAAAAGTCCATGAAGCTTCTGTTTTGTTTGTGAGAACATTCACTCTTGTTTGGGAGTAAAAAGTTTGATTACCTCAAGGTAGCCATATTGAGAGAAAACAAGGCCACATGTAGAGACTACATGAAGGATATCAGTAGATCCAGCTGTACCCAGTTTTTCAATCTTTTCAGCCCAGGCCTCAGGCATGTGAGTTAAAAACTCCATATAATTCAAGCCTCCTAGCCATTTGAATCTTTCCAACTGAGGTCTCAGACATCACAGAGCAGAGATAAGCCATTGTCACTATATCCTATCCAAACTCCTGGCCCCCAGAATCCATGAGCATAATTAAATGGTTGTTGTTTTATGACACTAAATTTTGGGGTGGTTTGTCACATGGCAACAGATAACTGGCACTGCCTTCAAATGAACTTGATAACTGAATTCTATCCTATAACAATTCTTTAACAGGATTTTTTCTCTTACAAGGATATTTTCCATTTATTGTCTGCTTTTCCAGTAAAGCAAACCAGAAATACCTTTCCAATTTACCATTATAGTACAGTGAGAACCAATCAGCTATATGTTGGTGAGAGTGTCTGTACTGCTAAATCTAAAACTTAAATTCATGAGATTTTTTATTAAAAAAAAAAAAAAACTCCAATGTCTTATGAAAGTACAAAATATCAGTTCTAATCATATAGCTCTTAGTGCATTATAGTTTACAAGATATGACCATGTTTCCCCCATTTAATCATTTTATTCCTATTACCTTGAATTATAATCTTTATTTCACCACTGAAGACCCTGGGGATCTGAGCAAAGAAATAATGGACCCAGGGATATGGTAACAGTCACTGATAAGATGTGAACTCAGGACTCCTGCTTCCAAATCTCACTTTTCTTTCAATCCTGACTTTTATAATTAGTGAAATTATCAACAATAACTGAAATTTTCCAGCTTCCTAAGTAATCTCTTTATTTTTAATTTTGCATCTTCTGGTTCCACAAAATAGCTTGAGGGATCTTTATAAAGGTTTACTTCTTCATATCCTGCCCCTGCTTAAAATCTTCTATCATTCTCCTTTTACACTTGGTAGAAAAGGCCCTACACAATCTTTCCCCCACCTCCCTTCTTTTTATTTTTATTTTTTTAAAGATTTTAAAAATTTATTTGAGAATGAGAGCAAAAGCAAGAGAGAGACAGAGAGAGAGCACAAGCAGGGGGAGGGGCAGAGGGTTGGGCAGAGGGGAAGGAGACTCCCTGCTGAGCAGGAAGCCAGAGGCCAACTTGGGACTGATCCCAGGACCCTGAGATCTTGACCTGAGCTGAAACCAAGAGTAGGCCGCTTAACCAACTGAGCCACCCAGGCGCCCCTTCCCCACCTCCCTTCTAATCCCAACATTAACATTGTTCATTTGTAGCTAATCTTATATTTGATAAATTCAAAGAGAGCCCCTTGGTTCACTTAGAAATTTCATTTTTTTCATTCAGCTGTCCATTTATTCCTCCTGTATTTGTTGCATGTCTTCTATTTACGCCAGACCCAGGGGTACCAAGATAACATTGTCATGTTTCCTGACCTCAAAGTCTGATGGTCTTTGACACTAGAAAAACCAACACAAAGTTACTACACCCTGTAGGGCTTCATTCTTGTAATACAAAAAGAAGAGTTGATAGAAATATTGACAAGGACACCCAACATAGCCTGGGTTGATGGAGAAGGGACAATTCTGAGAAGGTTTCCTGATAGAGATGATGTAGGCAGTATGTAGCCATATATCCTGTCCCAAGGCAGGGATGTAAAAGAACCTTGTGCATGATGGAGAGCTCTATGACTGAGTTAGGGGAAAGACAGCTTCAGGGTAGGAGTCTGATGACACATTAGACCAACAGACAGAAGGACAGAGAAGTAGAGAGGAGCTAAATCATTAAGGAAGTAGGAGACCTGAGTTCAAATCCTAGTAGCATTAAACATGTCATGATGTTTAATGTATCTGGGGATACAAAGTTGATTTAGTGGTAGCACCAAACACTGTGATAGAAGATAACTGGAAGGACTATTTCAATTGCCCTTTGCTACATGCAAACACTCTAAAATGTAGAGGTTGAATCAAAAATAATTAGTTTATTCTCTTAATTCTATCAGTTGACTGGAGAGTTCATCTGCATATTTCATCTGGTCTTACTCAGTTGGCTGGAGTCAGCTAGGGGTCAGCAAACTTAGAAGACCCAAGAGGCCTCACTCACATGTCTAACAGTTAATGTCAACTGTCACTGGGGGTGTCAGTGCTACACCTGCTGCTCCTCCTCCATAGGCTAGTTAGCTCCCTTACATGGGAGTGTCAGGGCCACATTCCAAGGTCTCTTAAAATATAGCCTTGGTAGTTAAATAAAATCACTTACACTATTGTAGTCAAAGCCAGTCACAAGGCCAGCCTAGATTCAAGAAGTGCGGATCAAGACTCCACCTCTTTATGGAAGGAACAGCAAAGTCACATCAAAAAGGGGCATATATAATATATATGTAATCTACCACATAGGCAATATGTCAACAGTTCCCAGAAAGTGATCACCCTACTTTCTGATCTCAAGATAACACTGGAAACCTCATATTTTGAAAATGTCACTAGCCCATTATAATAGAGTTGTCCTCTCTGATTTGTATATTGGAACATAGTATACAACTGCATGTATTTGCAGAAATATGTTTATTGAAACAACTCAAGGGAATCTTCTGAATTGAGGGAAAACATTTACATTGGAACAAATTACATTTTACTGAAAACCTAATTGTTACACTGAGAGCTGTACACTGTTGTAATTGCATACTCCTAATTACACACACTGCATTATTTAAAAAAGAATGGCATTGTTTATTTGTGATATTCTCTGCTTATTTACACTTGCATATTTGAGCAAGGAGCAAGAAGTTATTTCTACCACGTGGCAGAGATTGTTATCTGTTCCCAAACACAAAATTAATTCGGTAGAGAGAAGCAGCTCTCAAACAGGAAGAGAGAAATTTCTCCTGAGGCAAGACATTCTACAATTGTTTCTAAATTTCTGTATAATTAACAAAGCACTTACCATCTGCAATGATTGACCTGTCAGAGCTACTCCTCTGAGATAATTTTGGTGACATTAAAAAGATTGAATATCCAAAAGCCACATTTGACATAAATGAATTAGGCTATTCTTTTAAATAGAAATAATACTCAAGACAGAATGTTCTGTAAGATGCCGTTAACATGGGTAACCTTAACCATATTAACTCCCCTTGGGCACTTGTCTGAGTCTCTCAGTGCCACGGTAATGGTAACCTTGTTCTCTGCGTCTCATGATTTTGATTTTGTAAATGCTACTTGAACCTCAGAGCCAACAGCCCAGTCAAACCTCTTACTTAAGTATATAGTTAAGTGTATAATTCTTTCTGAATTATAATCACATTTCCTGATTGATATGTCAGAAAAAAAGGGGACTCAGAAATCCTTTAAAAGCTCAAATGGAAAAGTTTCATTCTTTTTCCTAATTTCTCATTCTTTGCTACAATTAATATGTATAAGGTAACAATGTGCTCTATCACAAAGGAAGGTTTTTACCTTCTCCTATAACAGAATCAGAGCTGTGTATAATGGGTACTTTGAGTGTTCTGATTGTTTTCCTTAATATCACGAACATTAAGAGCATAATTGATCATTGATGTGGTTTTCAGAAAAAAAAATACAAAACAGAACATTCCTGATTAGTTATTACAAATAGTAACTCTTCTTGCTCTTCTTGCCACTACTATACTTCATTTAAAGGCATGTTCTGTAGTATGGTCTGTTCTTTTTATCTTGGGAGCAATACAAACAATTTTTTTTATGGCATAATGTGTGAATGCATTCAATTTTTAAGAAACTTGAGGTTCAAAGTGGCCAGGACCACTGGTGTAAGAATGTTTAAATTTCAGTGACCGGTGGGGAATAGTCACTTACTACATAGTTCACTAAAATTGTTCCTTTACCTTAATACATGAAAGAAAGAAGAGTCTAACATTTCATCCTATTTCAGAGGAGATTCCCCCTACAGACCAGTAATAAAGTATCCCTACAAGTCCAGTCTGTGCTCCTAGCAGAGAAACTTCTAAGTGTGTAAGCTTGTGACTGATCTTTTCTATTTGATGTATTTGAAGTTCATTACTGTAGTAACAAGACCTTAAAAACATGAGAGTTAGGCTTACATATGTCTAAAGTGTCTTACCGTGACTTTGTATGTGTATCCCAAGGATTAAAGTAGAGTGTCAATATATCTTATAGTAAATGAAAAGGATCTTTCAGTCAGGTGGCTTCACCATTATATATGACTATCATTAGAGATCTTTCTTACTTTCATTGGCTTAGATTCCATTTTCTGGAACCTGGAAGTCATTTTTTCCTTAGGGCTTAAAGAAATAAAAAATTACCAAAGCCTTTATATATGGCAAAGGTTAAAAAACCTTCAAACAAGATTCATTTGTTTGCTTTTTTTTGAGAATACAAAGTTTTCAAGGATTTATCATGATGTTAAATTTATTTCTGTGGGCTAAACTAACAAAAATTGTTCAAAAAAGAAAAATAATAAAATATTCTATTATATCACATTGATGAAGCCAAATGAGCTGTGTTATCCCAGCATAGCTTCAAGCAGTCGAGACTTTGCATTCTTTAAGGGCAATAAAAAGAGAGCAAGGGCACTAGAAGATTCACCCTAGCAAAGCGGTTTAAAGACATGACATATTTATGTATTAATCAATTTTAAATCATGTCTTTGTATGTTAATCAGATTGTACTGAATGACTACATTTTAAAAATCATTGCCAAGAAGTTACCTACCTGCTTATTTTTAGTTGAGCAAGAAAAATCAATTCACTTGAATTCTACTTTTGTTTTTCTCCCTCTTTTTTTTTTTAAGATTTTATATATTTTTTTGAGAGAGTGAGCAAGAGAGAGAGAGCACAAGGGGGGGGAGGGAGAGAGGAGGGGGAGAGAAGGGGGGAGGGGGAGGGGAGGAGCAGAGGGAGAATTGGACTCCCTGCTGAGCTGGGAGGCCCATGCGGGGTTGGATCCCAGGATCCCCAGATCATGACCTGAGCCGAAGGCAGATGATTAACAGACTGAGCCACCCAGGCACCCCATTTCCCCCTCTTCTTAGTAACCAAGGATCCTATGTCATTTTCTCCCATGTGCAATTCAATTTTTTAAGAAGTTTGTGGAGTCTTTCTTCCACATTTTCTTAGGAAACCTCAGATTTTCTCAGTGCCCATCTTCTCCTTTGCCTCCTAGGGAAGTGAGGTCTCATCTCTTCACTTTTAGGAAGTTCCTAGACAATTCAAAATTCTTACTGTATTTCTGCGCCTCACTGTTTTTGTGCCATACACAAATCTTCTTTTACAAGTACAAGTAGCCCATCACCTTCATTTGATCAAAAATAAATAAATAAATAAATACACTGTTACTCAAACTAAAGAGAAATTATGTTACAGACTGAGCAGCAATGGCTATTGTGATTTTAAACTGAATATGCTTTCCTTATACTACTCTTAGAGTTAATTCAGGGAAATATTCTGTGTATAACTTGATGAACACATTCGTTTAGAAATCTTTGGATACATCAGAAAAAATATCAGGGAACAAGAGTAAAAATATATTTTTTACTTAAAATTTGATTACTATGAAAAATTAATTTACACTTACTAAAACTAAACACTTAAAAAGGTAGAAAGTTAAATTAAAAAAAAAAACTATCATGTTAGCTTATTGGCACCTTGAGAAACCAGACATGTCATTTGGCATATTTTATTCCAGTCTTCTTTCTACCAATATACCTATGTCATTTTTTTTAAACAAGCAAAATTTTGGTTGTATAGACTACAGTGGAGAACAGTTGATTTTACTAAGTAGTTTATATCAGTGGAACTGGCCTAAGGAAAAGGAGTGTGGAAAATTAAGATCCCAAGTATTATTTAAAAATATCCAAAGAATACATGTCATCTCCCTGAGCTCCTTATGACAACCCACCTAGGGAGAAGGCAAGCTCTGTAACTACTTTTATCCCTGATGTGCATTATACACATTGTCTAAGACTGGACTTCTTGAGAAAGAGGAAAAACAAGGGGTTTAACTGATCACCCCTCTGAGCCCTCAGCCTGACCCTGAAAGTGTCTTTATGCCATGTCCAGACCACGCACATTTGCTTTCACTCTGTTGGCTTCTTCCCAGCTCACATTTCTGCAAGTAAAGCAGTATCTCAGAGAGGTGAGAAGTGTCTCAGAATAAAATTAAAGATGGTTGGTCCAGGTTATATGAAAATGGCTTTCTTTGTAAATCCACATGAAATGCCCTGGAAAAGAATCCAATATGTGATCTGCTTTTGAAAGACACGAGGGAATGAAGAAATGCTGATTATTTTAAGGTATTTTGAAAGAATTTTTCAGTATTTCCATGGAAAAGCCAAAGGAGGAAGAACGAACAAGTAAAAATATGGTTGTCATAACCTATTGGTTCATTGCCTATTAGGATGGAACCCACTGACTTATCTGACAAGGGAACTGCCAATTCTGCTCTTAATGTTATTAATTTAAATTGAGTGCTAACTGTAATAAACATGATTAAAAATATATAGAATTAGACATTGTCCCTGCTCATTAATTCTGCTTCCTGGTGGCTAGTACCCTGCCCATCTTTCATGTTCACAGCTTGCCAGGTGAATAAGGACAGAGTTAAAAATGTTTCATGAGGTTGATCATTATCATTATTTCCAATTAATACTTTGAATGCATATGGGGTGCACCGTGCCATGCCGGGTCTCTTAAGAAGCGTGATAGAAATTAATTAAAGGTCTTAAAAGGACATCAGATATAAAGGACAAGGTACACCTCAAGGAAGGAAAGACATCATAAATTAATGATTTTAAGAATTTTTGTTCATATGGAGCTATTTTCATAATTTTACTTAAGTTAAACTGTGGAGTAACAAAGAGGGCAGGAAATGGTACATGAAGGGAAAGAGAAAAAACCAGAATAGAATAGGAAAGGATGAGTTAGAAATCACTATTCACAAAAGAAAAATACAGATGAGGAAGTTAAAAGAAAAAAAAAAGAATATTTATATCATGAGTTACAGAAATCCAAATAAAATTGGCTTAAAGAGAAACAAAAAGAAATTTACAGATTTACATAAATAAGTCAAATGGCAGCCTCATGTACAGCTTGATTCAGAACTTAAAGCAATGTCACTGGGGTTGAATTTTCCTTTCTTTCATTCTTTAATTTTGTATCCTCTGTCTTCATTCCGTAGGAGCAAAGTTGCCAGCACGACTCCCATCTCCCATCACCTCAAGTTGGACAACATGAACAAAGCATTATGCTAAGGAAAAGACACCAGACTCAACGGGCTGCCTTCTCTTCTCTCAGCAGTACAACAGGTATATTTGCTCTTCTTGGATCAGATGCTATCCCTGAATCAAGTAGTATGGCTCCTGTAATGTAGCTGTCGGAGGGGTCAGATCTGAAGAGAATACCAGTCTTGGAGACACAGGTGGGATTTACGTTACCCAAATTCTGTGGACTAAGTGTAGGGGAGCTTTGATGAAAATAAGTAAGAATCAATAGTAACAATGGCAACCACAACATAAACCCAAACTAACAAAAAGAATGAACGTCCAGTATAACAAGTATAAGAGTGAAAGTAAGAAAAGACAAGGCAGGATGGTCCCTTTGCATTAAACTTTATCTTGTATTTTATAACTAATGGAATAAAATTATAACATACCAAAACTACTAATTTTGCTATCGCCACATGTCCACCATCCTCTGCTGAATTATTAGTGAATTATAGTCACTTAACTCGATGGATTAGGAATGTCAAATACTTTTAACAAATGCCAACTTCATTGTGCTATGACTCTTAAACATTTGCTCCACGGGGTATGAAATAAGCTTTTCACATTTGTGTTGGAGTGCTATAAGCAGTCAGCACTAAGTGAAACTTCACAGAATCTGCACATGGAGTATGCCATGTACTCACCAGCACCAGAGAGAGAGAGAAAAAGAAACATAGCAAACTTCTTAAGAAGGATCAAGAAACCAGCATCCTCAGGATATAGACAAAGAAGTTCACATGCTGCCGTTTAAGCAGGACAAGAAACTAACTTTTATTGGAGGTCTGATCTAGTCTCAATATTGTACCTGCCTCATCTCATTTAACCTTCACAGCGATCTTATAAGGAAGAGATTAAGTTCCACTCTCACAACTTGAAAAAAAAAAAAAAAGAATGAAACTCATATCTACTAAAAACTTTTCAAATGTACTACTGATGATAAGTTCCAAGACAGGTCTTTGAGCTCATATTCACATAACTCTAAGGCTCAATTTATAGAATTTCCAACTCTCTCCCTCTATGGAGTAAATTCATTAGGTACATGAAGTGGAAAGCTGCTTCTACCACCTATCCCCTGTTCGTGCACCCACCCTCTTCACCAAGAAAGGAAATGCGAGGTGGGAGATGAAATGATTTGGGGGAGCAAAAAAACTCTGGGTGGTGAGTGGAGAGTACAGAGGTTCAAAGAGGATTTTATGAAGTTTGCCCCATGGCTACATCTCAGTAAAATGCTCATTTCCTTTTAATCCATTGCAGAACTGAATCCGGTCCGTGGTTGTTTTCAAGACCTGCTTCCAATGAAGGTGAGAAAGGAGGCTACTCATGGTAAGGTACTCACAACTGGATTAGTTAAAAAGAGGAAGTGGTTCTAGGGGCACCTGGGTGGCTCAGTTGGTTGAGCATCTGCCTTCTCCTCGGGGCATGATCCCAGTGCCCTGGAATCGAGCCCCATGTGGGGCTCCCTTCTCAGTGGGAAATCTGCTTCTCCCTCTCTTGTGGCTCACGCTCACTCTCTCAAATAAATAAACAAAATCTTTAAAAAAAAAAAATAAGACAAAATAACTAAGAAAGTGGCTCTAGTTCTTAGAACAATTTTTCAGAGTAATTTACTTTGAAGCCATAATAATGAATACTTGTAATAATGCCATTATAGCTTCACAAAGATTTATCAGGGAAAAATATAAGAAATGACAGTTGATATTTATATAGCAGTCATAACAGTAATATAAGAAATAACAGTTAAAATTAATAATAATAAAAAGCATAAACATTGTCCATCACAAAAGAGAAACTGCTGGCCACATATCCAGGTTGCTTTCTCAAACTGAAATATTGTGTTCAAATAAGCAGCAGGAATATAACCAGTTATGTTCTTATATCTTATAAGAAGGATTTTTCCCATAATATACATTTACTTACAGGGGTATTTCTATTTTGTTTGATTAATCTTATACATATAAGGTGTCCTGATGATAACCCAAAGATGATGAAAAACGAAAGATATTTATTATCGCTCAGGGCGGTCTTTGCACTAACACTATCCAGCACTTAGTAGGTATTCAAAAGATGGCAAATATTCTTTACCAATATTAGGAGAAGAGTCAGAACTCAGCCAAGAAAACTTTCAAATGTCAGAGCATCATTTAGAAGTAAAATTAGGAAAGAAATATAGCTTTCTTAAAAATCATAACACCACTACTTGTTTTTCTGAAGGTGTATTTTTTCCCATCCACAACAATCTCTGAGCAGCTTAATTCATTATAATTTGGGTTTTTTTTCCCTCTCATTTTTTTGTGAATTTTTATAAATAACAGCTATGAACACTATTTAAATATTTACTTAAAACTTGTTATTCAATGAAAATGAGATAAGGAACATTATATGGATTATATGGATCTACTTTATCATATAATAGTTCATTGAACGTAGTGCTGTCTCAAATTATACACAGAGAATGTGGTTTTTCTCTTACATGGTGAATGATGTACCATGGATAGTTCCAACATTACATGAATAATATATTACGGCTCAATCAGCCATTAAATTTCTTACACGCTTCCTGTTAATGTTTAAAGGCTTTTGGTAAAGGTGGAATTTAATTTGTTAGCTCTGCTATTAGAAGAAAACAATTAAATAAAGCATACTGCTTTTTGTTGTTGTTGTTATTCCTTGGCTTTGTTTTTGTTTTTTGTTTTTTAAGATTTTTTTATTTATTTGATGGAGCGAGAGACAGCCAGAGAGAGAGGGAACACAAGCCGGGGGAGTGGGAGAGGAAGAAGCAGGCTCCCAGCGGAGGAGCCTGATGCAGGGCTCGATCCCAGGGACCTGGGATCACGCCCTGAGCCGAAGGCAGATGCTTAACAGCTGAGCCACCCAGGCGCCCCCCTTGGCTTTGTTTTAAGCATGATGTAGTGCAGTGCTGGTTGGAACTAAAATGAAGTCCTTATCATCTTACCAGCTTTGTAAAATGGAGCACATTTTACAACATCTTTAGGGATGGGAGTCCAGAATGCCAAATCTTAAAAGAAGGAAATGAAAGCCAAGTGAACTCTAGCTCCAAGATCTAGTGAAGAAATTATAGGCGGAATGTATGTCTGTAACCTCAACTCTGTTATATCACTTTTGTCATCAGTAATGTATTTACTGGAAATATTTCATAATTTTTACACCTAGGATATCAGAAATAATTGCAAGCGCCTGAATAAAATAGAAAAAATGAGGAGCAGCAAATTACTGAACTGAGAAACTGTCACTTTTACCAAAAACCTACTTATCATAACTTTCTTAGAGAATGCACATTGAGATATAAAATATGTCACCCTAAATACTAAACAATTAACTCATATTCCTCTTCATTGCTAGTTGTCTTTGATTATAAATTCTAAGAGATCAAAATTCCATTGCCTACATATAATAGAGTGACTGCAAAGATAGATAGCTATCATGTTTTCCGATGATGACTGGTTATATTAGCCACACATTAAAAACGATCATTTTTAGTCTTTTTTATTCAAAGAATGTTGACTCGGTACTTTTTTCTCCCTTCTTCCATAAACTATTCCATTAAAATGCTTGTAATTTTAAAAAGTATCTCCTGGTACTTATGGATTTCAAACTTTAATATGCAATTAAAATTGCATTGCTATGGATGTGAAAAGTGCTTAATATTTAAAATTTGATTTGCTGCTTAAAGGACTTTAATACATAGAACAACTTTATATGAACACATACTTTTCTCAGAACATCTCAATTTTCAGTTGTTTAGTAAAACAAAACTTCCTAATGTCAAAGTAGCATGAAAGTATTAAGTGGAAATAGATTTCCAAAATAAATCTCCATCTTTTCTTTCTTATTTGTAATTTATTTTCTTTGAGTTTAATAATAAACATGTTGCTTGAGAAGTTGTTCGTGTGTCAAGAGAAAATAACTGAATGGCAACTTAATCTCACTTAATATAAATCAGACTCTTTTAAAACCTCTAGGTAGGAACCATTTAATACTTAGTTTTCCCACTTTGTTTTTGTAAAAGGAAACATCTATTTGTAAATGATTATCATTAATCTATATTCTGGGCTGGTGATCAGAAAACCTCTTAGGTGAGAAATTAACTGATAGATCTATAAATTTAAATAATAACCAAATTTTTCCTGACGGTCTAATTTTTCCCTAAACATTTCAGCTTCAATACATAATAACATTTGCCCATTTTCATAATACACTGGGGCAGATTCAGTCCTGGTCATTCTGCCAGGACGATGGCCAGAGCTGTCCTTCAAAGGTTAGAACTGAGCACTTAACTGCTCTTATTTTGAAAGTTGTTGCAGAACTGAGTCCACTCTCCTTCCTGTAATCAACAACAACCTGACTGCTCCAAAACGGTTGTTTGAGGGGGAAGACAGTTGACAATGGACAAAGGGTAGAATGCTGGCAAATATCTACATATAATGGTAGGCGTAAGATAAGGAACTATCACAGGGGGCAGGTGAAGGATCCAGAAAGCAGCTGAGAATTCAAGTGATATTAAGCGAACCAAAACCCCATACCATTACCAGCAGAAGATGACTGAGGATTAAAATTCTGTTAAATAGATAAGTGCTGGTGATTCTTTCAAAAGGCTGGAAGTTGTAAAACCATGATTTTCCTGCTAAGTATCTATGTTCCTTATTTTGGTAATTGACTCTCAATATTACCTTTGAGGAAACCACCCATCCTCCCCTTTAAATCCTTGTAGTTCAGGTTCAGCTGACCCCACACGTTGGCTTGAGGTAAAAATACATCCCTGGACAACAGATGTGAATCCTGTAATTTATCTTAGAACAACTGGAAAAACAGAGTGTTAATCCTCAACACATAGTAGGTGCTCAATACATGGACGCTCATGTTTTATTAGCAGTAACATTTTTTTTCTACTCATTCAAATAATGATTTACTGACATAATTTCCACTTTTTCTTAGTTTAGTGAAGTTTTGAAAGTTTGCTTTTGTTTATCAAGAAGAGGGTAAAGAAATAGAAATAATAACGTCACATAAAAAATTTTGTGAAATGCTTTATATATGTTAAATCACCTAGTAAAGAAGTGTGTCTTGATTATCTTGATAAAATTAGGTTAACATGATAAAATTGATTGTTTTTCTTACACTCATTCATTTATTTCCTATCAAAATGAATGGAATCCATTTTTTTCTCTTTCAGAGATCATTTTTTTTAGTCTAGAATTTAACTGAGCAAAATGGTGAGCTTCATCTGAGAAAAGGTTATAGTCAACTTTTATAATGTAGCAGTCAAACGAATCCGTGTTCCTTACCATTTTATACTTGACAAATAGTTCAATTTCAAAGCAATTCATGAAGTAAAAATAAATATTGTCCATTCAAATATACGTATTTGGTTCTAATGGCAATGTGTCTGTATTTTAAGTAGATTTGCTGCCAACTGAGTCTCTCTCTTTTCAGTTATCATCGGCAAAGGGGTAAAACCACCTCTATTTAACAAACACTGATAGAAGGATAACTACCAAATAGAAATGGTCCAAAAGATTTAAAGGAGTATCTGATGCTGTATATATTTTGTGAAAATATGAATATTTTCTAATGCTGATGAACAGAATGGATTTAAATAACTAAACTCAGGCTCAGCTGTGAGTTTTTTCTTGAAGCTAATAAGAACTTGAAAGAGAAAAAAAAAGCTCTATTTAAAATGAAGTAAAAAGTATCAATCATTTTGAAATACGACAATTATAAAAGGGTAATTTCGTTCACAAAGATAGATGCAAATTTTGTACAACAGAGATGATTAGCATTCCTTCCAAGATAACTTTGGGGTCTTACCACTTCTAGCTGTTTGTCTCCAGATAGATCTTAAGGAGAATATTATTGGTGCTGTAATATACTAATATCGAAAAATAAGTTAAAAAATGGACTTATCGTCCAAATACAGAAATTACTGGGCTTTCCTTTCCTCCTTTAAAAATATGCCTCAGTTTGAGTTTTCCCAGAATATGCTGCAATTGATAACCCCAATCTCAATAACTTCATGTACTGCACACCATTAGGATTAAAACATTTCCCAAACTGGATGCCACTGAATACTAGTTCTAGAAGACATAAATAGGTCCACTGCTCAGAATCAGGCTCCTTGAAGACATTCATTTGGGAAACCAGGCATCTTTTCTTCCTCTGGCATGCATCGTGAACACTGGTGTCTTCCCAAGGCTCAGAACTCCTGAACCACTATTGAACTTTGTTTCACCATCTTCCCCAAACTTGTTTTTATGTAAAATGGTTTTCCCTCTGGCTTCTTTATTAAGATCCTGAGGAAGACCCTCCTATGGACCATCAGTGGAGGAAATGTTGACATAATTATGATGGGAGCACATTCAGACAAGAATAAACTCTCTTACGGCAACATTCTGTGACAGGTAAGATTTTCCTAGATTGTATCACACTAGGATCCAGAATTTTGGCAGGAATTATCGGGTGGGGTTCTATGAATCTAATAATATGTTAAAGAATTATTTAACTTGTGAAAAATTGAAAATTACTAAATTTCCAGTAGTAAATGTGTGTGGATAGGATATAGTATTAAAATAAAACAGACAAAAAATATATAAACCCAATAGATTATGATACATTTAAATTTCTTATTTCCTGAGAAGTTTGTATGACATCTAAACAGGTACATAGAAAATAAATAATTTCGATTTTTGTCTAGATGCTCTCTCTGTCTTATCTTCTCTATACATATAGGGTCTACTAATTCTTCTTTGTGTCCCCTACAATTAGCATTTTATCAGTCTATATGAATGGTTACTTAATTCCATCAGGATATTAACATCAAAGTTATAAAATCTCATTTATGTTTTCCAAATCAAATGTCTAAACACACACACACATATACACAGAGGAAGAGAGAGAAATAAACTATTATTTTACATAGTAATTTATGTGATTTTTGTAGCATACAATGTACATATTGGCATATCTCCTTAAGATGCACGTGTGACCATATGCCCACCTCTACATATGATGACAAAAGTCCCTTTCTGAATATTCATCCTAACCCTAAATAAAAGGAATCAATTCACCCTTGCTTGGGATTCATGGGTTTGGAAGTTATTCCCTGTGGTCTCTTTATTTGCTCCAAATAAAGTTAGTGTATATAATTCTTGTGTGATAATATTTTTATTATTTATGTTTTTAAGCTTATTAAATGTATTTTTAAATGACCTGAATATAATTTATGAAATTGTTCCTAATAGTTCCATCTAAGGTGATAATGTGTGAACACAGGGATATATTTTATTTTTTTTACAATCAACATTTTTTAAAATAATTTGACAGCAAAAAAACAAAAAAACAAAAAAACCCAAGCTAGCCAGAATTTGCATTCTCCATCTATAACAACTGAAAGTACGTATTAAGGTCTTGCTTTAATAATTGCACTCCTCCCTGTAATATGCTGTGTAAAAGACCTGTGCCCAGGTGTTTGTCACCCTAGTTTTAGTTATTTGTCGGTGGGTGTGGTTTCTCCTCTTTCACACCCTTTGCATTCCTGTGCTTTATGATTCCTCTTTCTTCTTTGGTCATTGGATTTGGGCTCTGTGTGGTTACAATTGCCCAGTGCTGGAGTGATGGGAGGGGCTTAAGAGGCTTGTTTGAAAAGAATCACTGTTTTCACATTTGTCTCTAAATGAAAGCAGGTCCCACATATTATGCTATCCAGGTGATGGGATATCCAGGACACACTATTTTACAAGCCTTTTGCGAGCCACAGCCCTAGGTTTATTGTTTTCTCGGCTGAGGTCCACAACTCCTAAAAGCTCTGTGTGCATCACGCTTTGCTCAAAGGAAATGAGCCACAAAGACTGCTAATAAATATTTATTAATCTAGTTGTTAAAGATTTTATTTGCAGAGTACAATTTGGAAATTAAAAATTTCATATATGATTTCCTTTGTGGTTTGTTGACTTCCAGAATATCTAATACACTTTTTAAAATCTGGTAACATATGTATTATATCTGTCCTAAGAACTCTATAGGATATTTTACAAAGGTAACGCCTGCTGTTTGAGAAAATGTAAACACAACAAACTAAATATTCAGTGGAAAGCTAATGATTGAAATCATAGTTTTCTTTAACTTCATTTTGAATGTATCCTAGGATTAATCTAGAAAGAAGTGTATTGCCTAAGTTTCAGGGCCTATGGTACTCACACATGCATTAAGTCTTCCAACCACATAAAATTCATCAGGTGACTTCTATGCTGATGCTGAAACAGCAGAAGAACCACTTACAATGTTTGTCTTCAAGTAGCATCTAATCTAGTAAGTAAGGCAGACATGGAAGTTTATAATTACAAATACCAGGTGACACCTTCAATTTGGTCTTGCTTCAAAGAAGTGAGTTGGCTTTCCATCCATGTACACATACTCCTTATCCTCTGTGTAATAGATTATTTTAACTTAGGGAAATGTCCTCAGAGTCTAGATCTTACTTTATCAGGATTATGCAATTGCCCATAACTAATGCTTCAGGCACCTCATAGAATGCACAAGTCATAAATTTATATGTATATACAAATACACACACACACACATACACACACAAACACACACATATACATGTTAATTTGTCCAAGATGACAGAATTATGGCTCAGAGCAAGAAAACTCCATTTCATGCAGAAAATGAGGCAGTGACTATATACTAGCTTTCCCTAAACAGTCATAAAAAATACTTTATATTAATGGACACAAAAGCCAGTGTTAATGTAGCATCCTTTATTTTGACAGAGTGTTAATTTGGAAAGGAAGAATTTGCAAGGGCTTTGATGCTACTCTCAGGTTCTAAAATTTTTAGCAACGTTTTTGCTTTATGTACTTTTCATTTGTTTCCAGTTGATTTGGCTATTGTATAAGTGTGCAGAGAGGTTAGTGTGAGTGGTCCACACAAGTAGAAACTGCATTCAGAGGAAGGAGGTAAAGGATCAAAGGTGCTCTAGCAGAGTAGTTGAAATGATCTTAAAGAAAAGCAGACTCATTTTAGGGACCGCCTGCATGCAAAAGATGATATTAAAGCGAGAATCATAAAAAAACAGATTTTCAAATTGCCTTTGGGTTGCTAGATAGCACAGAAAGGTGAGATGAAGGATTCCAAGGCAAACAGAAACCTAGATAACAGAAACAAGTCAGAGGAGGGCGGAATAGAAGGGAAGAAAAAGGATTTTGCCAGAGGCAGCTGACAGTATGAGTTGGAACAGCAGGGGGAGCTATGGTATTGCAGTTGTCAAATCCCAGTTTTTAGAAGAACTTTCAGATTTATGGTTCTAGCAAAGAAGACATGTTAGTGATTCTTACTTTTGTAATAAACAACCCAGCTACAGACACCAGGATGGAGCTTTAATGATCTATATCTTCTGAAGCCAAAAGTGTGATCAGCACATCATCCGCTTTAGACAGACTTGGTCTGTATCACATACAGGTTTGAATGAATTTACTTTCTGGCCAGTGTTTTTCCTCCTAAATTTATGGGTCTGGATTTCGGAAGAAGTCATCCTTATCTTTGGTTAACTGAGAGAAAAAACCTTCAGACGTAGATAGGAGACCACGTGCAGTGTGGAAAAGGAAGCAGGGGACATTTTTTTAAATACCAGAGAAGGTTTATGTGATCCCTTATAAAAGTTTGCTGTTGTTGTTGTTGTTTCTAACTGTTTCAGCTTGCAAAGATGTGAATGACAAGTGGCTGAGTGAGTGAATGTTTGCACATCAACTCTTCTCTAATAACCTGCCCTACTTTTCCCTCCTATCACCCATAAACAACTAGTTTCTTAGTCATTTAGACTGCCTTTTGGAAACAAATCAGTGATTTATTCCTATCTATACTCTTGCCTAAAATAGATGGCCAGGTTGAGGCATAGTGAATTACACTTTTGTCTCCTACATCCACCACAGTTTAAAGTTGGTGGACACCAAGAAATCTGCCCATCTTCTTTTAGAGCCACTAAAACATTACTAATGAGTCAGTTACCCATATGCTTTGGAAAAGGTGTGAGAGGTGGGAGCTCATAGGAACACCATATCTAAGAGGCATCTCTCAACTGAACTCTTCCCTAAAGTGAAATGTATTAGTGTAGTTCAGTTCTCTGTTAGTTTTCTAGGGCGGCCATACAAATTACCACATGCTGCCTCCTTAAAACAGAAACATATCCTCTCACCATTCTAGAGGCTAGAAGTCTAAAAGTGGGAGGGCTAAGCTCCTTCTCAATGCTCCAGGGACGATTCCTTCTTTGCTTGTTTCCAATTTTGATGGTTGCTGGCAATCCTTGGCATTCTTTGGTGTGTAGACACACTAATTCCAATTTTTGCCTCCACTTTCATATAACTCTCTTTGTTATGTCTCTATATTCTCTCCTCTTTTTAGAAAAGACACCAGTCATTTGATTTAGGGCCCACCTAAATCCATTACGATATCATCTCAATCTTCACCTAATTATATCTGCAGAGGCTCCATTTCCAAATAAGATCCCATTCTGAGTTTCTGCATGGACATGAATTTTGGAAAGACACTACTCAACCCACTAAAAGCTCATATTAAAGGTAAATAAAGATTGTTTTTACTGGTTTTAATTGGGAAAAGAAAGAAAAATTAATCAAATAGAATTCTCTTGAAGATGCTAAAAGTGAGAAATAAGTACTTGAGAAAACAGATACAAATATACTCCCAGCAAGGGCTTACTTACCATTTTTAATGAAGTTAAAGTAGAGTGAAAATAGTTAGTTGTTGCACATATAAGCTGACAAATTTGACTGCCAAGGAGCAAACGATTTTGTTTGGGTAAATGAATTATAATTGTACCATTTAAACTGTACATGTGTAAGTTATAAAGAAAAGTTGATTGGAGGCCAAAAGTTACAGATTTGCATTCTAGCATTACCACACACTGATAATACAATATAGGCTAATTACATACTCTTCCTGGCACTTTAATACCTGATTTTAAAAACTAAATAGATAATATCTTTGGAATAATCAGCAAATGTGTGGAGGAAAGGGTCAGAGGAGGGGACACTTGATAAATGTTAACTTACTTGCCTTCTTTTCTTTTACTTCTTCAAGTACTCAGGCTCTTTCTCACCTCATAAGCTAAGTCATACTTGAAGGGTACACAAATACCTGCTAATATCTCGTTATTTCATAAGATGATAATAGTAGGTACTTTTCAGGCATTGTCATCATAATGATTATCCCAAAAGCTTATCTAGAAATCATGGTAATAGATTTTTTAAGGAGATAAAAAACTTCAATACATAGGTTTTTTTCCATGCTATCAAGCATCCAGCTTACTGAATAGTTCACTTATTGGACAGATATTTACTGAACAACTAAAGCTTTCAGAAGAGTACTCTTTAAGAGCAGGGCTCTTTAAAAAGTGACTAGAGAAGGAAAAGCAATGAGGAGTGTGGTATATAACACGGAGCCAGAGAGGCAGGAAGGAGCTGACTATGCAGAGTGCTGTAGATGATGTTAATTCATTTTATTTGAAACCTAAGAGAAACAGGAAAACATTGAAAGTTTTTAAGCAAGGGGCACCTCGGTGGCTCAGCCAGTTAAGCCTCTGACTCTTAGTTTCTGCTCAGGTCATAATCTCAGGGTCAAGCCCCTGTCAGGCTCCCCACTCAGAGGGCATCTGCTTAGGATTCTCTCTCTTCCTCTGCCCCTCTGCTGCTTGCTGCTTGCACGCACTCACATGCTCGCCTGCACGCTTTGTCTCTAAAATAAATTAATCTTTAAAAAAAAAGTTTTTAAGCAAGAAGATGAAGTGCTGAATTTGGCAGTGGAAAGATCATTCCACTGCAATTGAGTTGGAACAGAACAATAATAGATGTAAGTAAACCGACTGGGGTAGGTCAAGTAAGTAGCTTAGACCAGAAAGGTATGTATTTCAGGGTGTGATTTATAATATTAGATATGAACAATTAAGTAAAGAGATGTAACCAGAATGGTTCCAAGATTTCTGATTTGCCCAACTGGATGGATGACTCTTCCATTTAATAAGATAAAAACACTGGAAGAAGACTAAGTGTTTGCGGGGTGGGTGTTGATCATGACTTGGGCCACGTGGAAAATGAGGAACCTTTGCGATATCTCAAAGGAGATGTTTCATAGGCAACTAGGTAAAGGGATAAGGGGCTCCGAAGAGAGGTATAGACTATGGTTATTAATTTGGGAGTCATTAATCTGATAAAGATAAGTTCTAGAAATGAAGGGAGAAGACAGCTCCAATTATTTAAATAAAGATATACCACTATGAGACATATTAAATATTAAACAGCTAATACATGTTTTCTTAAATGTCATTTACCAAAAATACAACTTAAAGTTCTGAGGTGATTTCATGTTGTAGATTATCAAAACCTGAGTCAGTTGTTTAAGTAAATCAATAAACGGACTAAAATTTCACTTTACATTTTCGACCTTTCCAAGTTGGACTAAATTTTTTATTCTACGCATATGAATCAAAAGCCCACTCTGCCAAGCATTATGCTAGACACTGACAACACAAGAATGAATAAGACAGGTTCCAGCCGGTTCCCAGAGGCTGTAGTGAGAGATTCTAAAGTAAAAGTGCCACCACAGAGTGGGGGAAGTGCTAGACTACATGTGTTAAGGAACCTATAGTTATATATAATACAGATATTTTGTGTGATATTTTAATGGGATTTGGCATAGAGGACCATGGAAGACTTGTAGAGGAAGTAATTTTTAGGCTGACTCCTGAAGAATGAATAGAAGGAAGCCAAGCACACAGGGGAAAGGAAGGATTCCAAGAACACAGAAGAGTATATTCAAAGGCCCAGAGTCAAGAGCATGATGCTTTCTGGGAAGTAAAAGTACACTGATATGACTAGAGTGGGTGGAGAGCTTCATTTCAACAAGTGGGTAGAAGTTAAATCATAAATGTTCAAATGCAGTCTTGTTTTGCTTCTGTTAAATAGTTGGCAAGGAGATTCCTGCCAAGTCTATAATTGGAGGGGATGCATTAGATGAAAATATAAACACCTTCATAATGATAGAACATTCTTGGAAGCTTTGCACATTGACATAGGGGAAAACATTTCTCTAAGTGAGGAATTTGCTTTTAATCTTCATGTGGTATCTAAATAGCACGCTATATATAGAACTCAGTATATCAAAAAAATCTCCTCTACCACGTGAAAATTTGCTTTTCTTCTTCAGAGCTGCAACTCCATTAATTTCTTGATTCATACTTTTAAAATAAGCACTTCCTCCTCAAAGTGAGGGTTTAATGTGGTGAGGACCAGCATATGATATGACATCCTAATATAATATTAACCGCGCTTCTTGTTTTAAGTTTTGCACTCATTCTATCTCGACAGCACAGTCCCATGAACAACCCCAGCCCGTTCATTATCTGAAGTGGAGAGTGGTGATGAGAACTTAGTCTGGAAAATACCCAGCTACCTGAAGTGTAAACAGTCCTTGAAAACGACTGTACTTAAATTAATTATTTCCTATATATTGATTAGGCATAGTGAAACCAGATTTTCCAAACACATTACATTTTTTTCCTTCCAAGAAGAAATCAGAAAAATTTCCCCAACTTGAGGCTATTAGCATTGATAATTAAATAACCCTATTATTTATGAAAGCGTTATGATAGATACTCTTAAAGGAAAGAGTTGGAAAAACATATACATACAGGCTAGCTCCATTGCTGACTTTCCCCTTCCCTAAAATTAAATGAATTCTTCATTCGCTATTATAAACTAAATATTTCCTTTGAGTCCAATTAGCATTGCTGAAAGAAAAAGCAAATCAAGGCTCTGTTCAGCATGCATCAATGTAATGGAAAATCAGGTCTTTTATTCTAGCTTTAATAACTGCAGCTTGATTAGAGGCAAAGAAAAGACTATGAAGGGAGAAGGGGGGAAAGGAGAAGGACTGCCAAATTAGTTCTATAAGAATTCTCAACCTGTCTGCTCTCTGGCTCACTATTCAAATGCTAATTGAGCCTTTTGGTAAACAGAATGGGTAATCATGGAAGACAAAAACAGACACAGAAAACAAATGAAATATCATACCTTATCCAAAGCAGCATGGCATTTTTCTGATAAGCTTTGGAAGACTTAAAATTTTAAGTCCTTGGGTCTTATTTTTTTCCTGGATAGATTATAATTAATATAATAAAATAAATATTACATAATCAAATAAAAAATGACAAAGAACTGCTTTGTTTCAACAATGAAACCAGTCATGTTATAATTAGATAAGAGGATTTATATTCACAGCTATAAACATGAAAGTAGACCATGAGGCTGGATAAAGGCAAGTTTTTAATTCTTAAAAATTAATTACATGGCATTATTCTTATCAGTACACAGAATGCATTAATTATACAATTAATAAAAAGATGAAAGGGTTTTTTTTTTTTTTGGCAATTGTAATGCACATGGGGGCATTTGGTTTTATACCCAGAATTGTCCTTCAGGCATTTCTATAATCTTCTTACTAGGCAATGTCAAGACCCTAAACCAGTTAGTAGGAATATTGAATGGAGTGGGTCTTCATGTTAGTGCTTAGACACATTTCAGAAAGGTTATGGATTTCCATGTAATTGGGATCTAAGGTGTAATAGGTTTAATTTGAGGTCCTCTTTAAAAGAACAGCAGGAAGAGGCATTGTCAGCAATATGTAATAGCCAGGAAGAAGTGGCAGCTTGCTCCTTCACAATGGGCTTCCTTAAGGATGAAAAAGTGATTATCTTACTACAACAGTTATTTCTCTGAGTGCTTCCATCATCGGCATAGCCCTGAAAATGCCTTGTGTGTGCTACCGCTTACCCTTGAAAACATTTTAAAGCTATAAATAACATTCACAGAAGAAGAGATGTAGTAGTGAAAAGACAGCTGGCTATCAGGAGCAGAGCCACAGGCCAAATCCATTGTAGCAAACTCCAAGGGACTGTCCAAATTCTCTTGCTGTCTTGCAATTGTGTTTTATCAACTATGACTTGGAGTAAATGGGCTATCAGCCAGGGCCAGGAAATCTGTTTTTGTTATATACAAATTGTTGATGTAATGTACAGCAGGACAAAACAGTCATATTGGGATAGCATTTGACTTGGCTGACCTGCCATCAATATCGTATGTGGGAACAAACCTGCTACAACTTCTCACCCAAAAAGAGATCACTCAGCTCTTTTAAAAGCATGTTGTAAACACTTGCAAATAATGCAGAAATAGTCTTTAAATAACCCCAGATGCTTACAATTTTAGAACAAAACTGAAATGATATCTAGAATGTAATAACAATGACTACTTTGTTGTTTGGGGTAGGGAAAAAGAAAGTCCTAAAAATAGAAAATACAGTATCACCATTGGTGTCTCAGGAGTAACTACTAGCTGCCTACAACTCCCTACATTATCTCCACCTATCCCCATTCTTTGACTCAGATAATAGTATAAAATGATAGGAAAATACAGCTTCCAGCCTCTACCAATACACATGCTATGATCCCCGTATAACACCGGAATTCTGGAGCCACCACTCGTTTCCATTGCTAAATATCCCCATTCTGCAGGCCCCATCCCAAACTCTGTTACTCTCTCTCTCCTTTCTCTGTCTCTGTCTCTGACTCTCTCTGCCTCTTTCTCTCTCTCTCTCTCTCTCACACACACACACACCCACAAATCACAAATATTCTTTGCCTTTTCCATAGCCTGTCATCATGTTGTTTTCTGTTTTTCTGTTCCTGGGCATATCAACATTCCAAGGTTAATGATGAGGCACCTTGGAAAAGTGGTGTTTGTTTAGCTTTAGGTAACATTTTAAATGTTTTTCTCTGTGTGGCAGTCTCATTGCTTCTAAAACAAAACCCATCTGCAATCTGAACCTGCATTCCATATTAACACCTCAGACACATTGCTGCAGGGTTCTGGTTTTCTTTTCTTTTCTTTTCTTCCCTTTTTTTTTTTTTTTTTTTGTCATCCTGTCCTAGTTGAAAAATTATATGTGAGACTGGAGCTGGCAAACACTAGAATCGGTTTGATAGGTTTGAGCTTTGAAAATCACATTTCTCCAAGCCTTATTATCAAATTGATGTGCTGTGGCATCTTGTCCTTACTAAGTCTCCTGAATTCCTGGCAAATGGTGTAAAGAAACTGGGTATTTAGCCAGAGTTTGTTTATATTCCTTTGGAGTTATAAATATGGATTTTAGCCATATTAATTTATGAGGAATTTTTCAATTCTAATGAGAGTAACTAGCAAAACTTCCCCCTAAACATTAGGCAATTCCTACTTAGCAGAGATGCATTTGTTCACAATATCTAACAAGGAGAACCTTTTAATTTTTCATTATCCATCTCACAGTTAATCTAAAAGGAGATGATAGTTGCCATTAGGGCACATAGTAGATTTGTACTACTCCATCCTATGTGAAGGAAGATGAATGGCCAGGGACGCGGGACCAAAAGAGTCGTGCTGCTTTCTTATTGAAGATTTAAGATCCAATGATTCATTCACCATATTCCTTTCTCTTTGCCAAGAAAATTCTGGGAGCTCATTAGGGACAGACTGCCCTCCAGCTTAGATCTTGAGGTAACTATTGTTTGTAGAGCCCCTATTGGCCCTTATTGGGAATGAGAAAGAAATATACTTTGGGGGTGTTAAACCACGGCAATTTGAGGATTGTTTGTTTCCACAGCATAATCCAGAACATCCTTACTGATACACCATCAAAGACCAACCTTATATCAGAATAACCTCAGACTCTTAGTGATCTTCTAGAATGTTCCATAGACTGGAAAAGCAACCCCTATCCTCAAAAGTTCATGTAGGCTGATAAAAAATGAAATTTTATTACTACCAAGCATTGGGCTAAGAGTCTTCTCTGAATTATCATAGTTAATCTTCATAGCAGAGGCAATGTGGAACTCCTTAATGTCTAACTTCTGAGTCCCATATATTGGCTGCCTGGTATTTAGTTAAGAGTTAAAAAGAAAGTAATCTGAATTTTTTTTTTAAGAACAAAGACACATATACCATCAGTGCATAACACTTAATATTATCATTTGTTTCTGACAGTCCTGAAGACAGTATTTTAAACTATCACTATTTGGTAAAGTGTATGTCTAAAAGAACTATTAGGAAAGAGAAGAATCAAGACTCTTAGGTTTTCAGTAATAGCATACTGAAAAGACAAAGCAATTGTTCTCACAAATATGCTTATTTAAGATCATTATAGAAATTTGTTTCCCTTCCTTCAAAGAATATGTTTTGAGAACTAAAAATCATCCTATGGTATTTGGACACAGGAAGTAGTTACTGCTTAAGAATCAAGTGGTTATTCCTTTTGAAAGTTGTGTATGCTATATTTGATAATCATCATTTATAATTCTCAAAATAAGCTCTTACTCTGACATATTTTTTAGATTTGAATTGGCCTCATGGATGTATGTATCTATATATTCAAATGTGTGTGTGTGTGTGTGTGCACACACACAAAATAGAGAAGCTTATTCCCTTGCTTCAAGAAAATTTGCATAGGAAAATCTAAACTTTCAAACAATCAAATTAGAAGCCAATTATCCTGGAAATTATTAAGAATGTGCATCATTGCCATAATATCAGATGTATCCTATGAGTATAAACAATCGAAAAAAACCATTAACCCTCTCTCTCTTTTATAAATACACACACATATATGGATGGCTCAAGGGCAAAATGCTTTGAAGATTGATTTCCCAGATTTATTCTGTGTATTGGAGAAGTGCCCTTCCCAGTAACTCAGAACAAATTGAGGAAGCATTTCATCATGAGAAGATAGGCTGTTGTGGGAGAAGTTTAATATAAAGTATTTCATCCAGATTGCTGATCCAATCCAGATAAAGCTGACTAACTTTGATTTTTGCCATTCAAACTGTGGAAAATTTTAGTTTTATATAAGGTCCATTTTGACTTCCTCCATTCTTCTGAATAAAAGTTTTATGAGTGGTATTTAGTGAATCTACTATATCAGCCTATATATTACCTATACAAATATTTCCATCTATAATTTGTTGCCAGAATGTGATTACAGGCTGTGTCCGTGTGCCAAGGAGATTGAAAAAAGTCCTGGGAAATTATGAAGGACATGTAAGTCCCCTTATGTTCTGTGGCCTTCCTTTCTCTCTAAATTCACTCAAGACCATTCTGCCACAGGCAACTGACCCTCCATGCAATCCAGAAGTTTTGCAACATTCATGACATGCCATTTTCTTTTGCATATATGGTTCCTTTTACATGAAACATCCTACTTCTTTATGCACAGGTATTTGATATTCATCCTGGGAAGCCTAAGAGCTCCATTAACACCACTTTTTCCAGGAATACTTTTTATACTCTCCCAATGTGTGTTAGGAATATTGGCATGCTGGGCTTTTCTGCTCCTATTATTTTGTAATCCTTAGTTTACATGTTTTCAAGCATCTTAGAAAAAATATCTTTTTTTTTTTTTTAATTTACTCCTAGTATCTGCACATACAGACATTTGTGGAGTGAATGAATAAATGAATGAATGCTTTTATATTGGTGAGATATTTTAACTGGCAATTCATTAGCTAGGGTGAGACCACGTGGAAAATCAATGAGGGAAAAGAGTGTTCATATTACATAAGGCTTAAAGTCAATATAATAATAAAAAATAAATAAAAAATAAGTCAATATAATAAATACACATGACTTAAACTCCTAGGTAAATTCCTTGAAATTATTCATTAAATACAATGTTTTTATTATCTTTTTAAGGAGAATTTTGAAGGGAAAAAAAAAACAAAACTGAAAATTACAGAGACTAACTTTACAAACCCCCTGTGTCAACAATCATAATTAATAATTGGTCACATTCTATCATATTTGTTGCCTTCTTTTAAGTAAAAGAATATTAAAACTTTACCTCATTGGCAAAATAAATTAGTTTAGATATGAACATTTTCACTTGCTTCTTTGTCATGTCCCATAATAAGAGGCTTTCTGACTATTAAGGAAATCTAAAGTTCAAACCCTTTCCCCAGTCTTTAGCACAGGGCCAGCTACATAATTTGCTAAGCCCAGGGCAAAATGAAAATGTGAGACTGCTGCAGGGAGAAGAGAAGTCATCTACCCTTCTCATTAAACTACTGCCCCGACCCAAGGCTGAGAGACACCCTTCAAAGGCCTGCAATTTCCATGATGGAACACAATTGGTACCTAACTGAGGGATAAGTGGGAGACCCCCACTATGACTCCCTCTAAATGCACTGTTGTACTACTATCCCAGAGCAGGAATGACTTCTACTTTATTTACAATGCCCATAAAGAAAGGGAAGAAGGTCATTAATGAGTCCATATGCCAGAGCAAAGCAGGCTTCATGGGTATATCACCAATGCAGCTGCATACTTCCCTGTACTCAGGAAGGCCCCATGCTTGGGATCTAATGCTCTGTGATGGCTATTTACTCTTCCTGCTCTACAAAATCAGCCTGACTGATCTTAGGACGGTAGCCACTCTCTCATTTGAAGTGCCCTAACAGACTTTAGACTCAACATTCAATTCTTCTGAAATTACTGATTCTATGCCCAACACATGTTGACTACTTGTGACCAGCTGGCTACAATCCACGTCCTTTCCCTCAACCATCACTTTTTCTTCCACCTGGTTGAGTTGTTGGCTTATCACATCAGTTGAGTTTATCCCCATGAATGTATGTTTATGTTTGTTGGTTTTTAATGATCAATATCTTTGAATTGCTGCTTCAACTAATTTTAAGTGTGCCTTATCCCTAAAGTTCATTTCATGAGAAATTATGAATTTCCTTATTTTATCTGCTACTTTTACTTATGTCTGTTACATATTGGTTCAGAGTTCCCTTTTTATCTGTGTCCTCTACCGTTTGGCCATTAACTTCTAGAGCAGGAACTAAAATCTTAGGTATCTTCATACCTCTAATGCCTACAGTTCAGAGTCTGTTACATATTAGATGTTCAATAGCATTTACTGACTAAGCAACGAAATTAGAACATCACTTTCTTAAATGTAAGAAATAATATAAATGTCAATTGTTAGAATCAGGTTTGTAAGACAGCTAAATTCATCTCCTTAATACCATTATACTTTAAAAATATATCTTAAGAAAAAGTAGACATCATAGTAAGAAAGTATAGTTTTTGTTTCTTTAGTTTTATAAATTGCAACCTATAGTGGTTTTAGCACATGATTTAAGATCAGAGTGGAGAATTGAACCCTTAAGGTAAGTCAGCTATTATTAAAAAATGGATCTTATTCACCAAAAGGAAAAACTAGCAAATCAAGGGAAATGGCTCTCATGGTAACGGAAGAATTTCAGTAGCTCTTAGTGTTGTTGTAACTTAGATTAACATGTGGCAAGACCTGCCCACAGATTGATCAAACAAAATTGTAAACAGAGCTCATTCTCACAGTTTCTCTTGTTTGTTTGTTTTTATTTCCGTGGCTGAGTTTCCAGTCTTCTTGTTGACCCTTGATTGTACAGTTCCTACTCCTTTCTTAGCTCGTGTCTTGCTCAGTTCTTTCTATAGCCTGTC
The DNA here is from genome assembly GCF_024610735.1 of Ursus americanus. Taxonomy (NCBI): domain Eukaryota; kingdom Metazoa; phylum Chordata; class Mammalia; order Carnivora; family Ursidae; genus Ursus; species Ursus americanus. Next base: position 12,684,088 of record NC_142141.1, read on the forward strand.
TAAGCACTGTTCCTTCTTTGCCTCCTCAGAAGGCACCGTGCTGAAAAGAGACAGTAACTTTGGAGTTTAAAAAGTAAACTGTAGATACTCTCCCTGTTAGTTTTGCCATCTTCAGTAAGTTACTTTATAAATCTGTTTTCTCATCTGTAAAATATAAATAATATTACTGTCTACCTATGAGGACTATTGGGTGAGTAAACCGAGGAGCTGAAGCAGCAGAGACCACAGAGTAAGCATTCAAATACCAGCTCTGATTATGCCTGGGTATGTGACCTTGGTCACATATGGTCATCTGTGAAATGGGATCAACATACCTCCCCATCAGATTGCACTGATATTAAATAAAATAGCCTGTTTCCTGCCTTGTACAGAGTCTGACATACGATAATTTGGAAAATAAATGCTTGTGTGGACAGAAGTTTCTGCAGTATTCCAAAATGTTAAATATTAAATGATTAATGTCTTCTAATAAATTAGGCAAGTTCATTAAGTGATAATACTGAACATACATTCCTGGAATCATGGTGGAACAAAGGGCAGAAACTAGAATACTTAATATTAATATGAGGGGTTTGTAAACTAAGGAAGTAAATGTGGACTATAAGAGAAAAGATGGGAGGATTGAGTGCTGGGAACTCCAACCTCTAGAATTGGGGGAATGAGGAATAACGAACAAGGGAGATGAAGAAGAAAATGCCAGTGAGGTGTGGGAGATTATGGTGCTTCACAAGGCAAGTGAAGAAGGTGTTTCAGGAGAGAGTGATGAACTGTATCAAGTTCTGTAGCTTGGTCAAAATGTGGAATATATTAATTTACTTTCTGGTATCTGAAATCTTTCCTTTCATTATTTTATATGAGTATAACATAGTGAAATGCATGTTCTTCTTTTTGGGGTCTGGCACATTAGGTAGTAATATAAGTCATATAAGGCGGGCTTGTCAGTGGTCTGAATTTGTCCACATGTCCACTTGTCTGTTACTTTTAAGCCTAATTTCTGACATTTCCCTCCTGATAAGATATCATCAAATTGTTCCATTTTAGCAAATTATAATTTGTGGGGAAAGCAGGTTTTAAGCCTGTCCTTAGTGCCATCATTCATTGTAAGTGAAAGTTTTACACCAAAATTGCAGGTTTGGATAAACACTGAAGAGCAGTCTATATTATTGGGCTGCTCATAAATAGAAATCTTGTCAACCAGAGTGGAAACATTTAATTTAAAAACTTCAAGGTATTGATAAACATCATCAAAACTGTGTAAACTTCAATCTTTATCTAAGCTCCAGGTTGTTAGGCAGAAAATAGTTAATCCAGAGACGCTTCTAACACATTTCGCCACTTAACACTCAGTAATTTTATGCTCTTAAAGGATAAATTGCTGAGCCTTTCTTAACAAAAATGGACAAAGCTTTCTAATACATGGACAGTAGACAATGGCAAAAAAAAAAAAAAAAAGAAAAGAAAAAGAAAAAAGCCAGCTCCTTTTGGTTTTCCTATTTATATAAACATGAGAGATTAAATTTGTCATAAAAGAGTATTTTGTGTATATTCTAAATTTGCATTAAATTTTTACAACTGATTTCATGGCTTCCCAAAAAAAGTAGGAAAAGAATGCTTTGTACAGCAAGGGCTAATCAGTTTATGACATTCATCTAGTTTATGACATTCGTAAAACTTAGACTAAAAGGAATCTTAATTTTGTTTTTAACTTTGATTCCCACCAACTCATCTTTATAAATCATCCCTTCTCAAATAGAATTATGCTGTGATTGTGGGTCATCAGACCATTCATGTGAGCTTATGTATTCTGCACCATCCCTGTTTATACAGATTATTATATTTGTTCCTAGGCAAAATTACTCCAATTTCTTTGAGGTTTCCTCCCTTCTTCCCAGTTTTCAGTTCCTTTAACCATTCAGGCAATCTCTCTGCTGTGATTTTTTTTAAACATACTTTTAAAATATCAAGGTTAGATGTTTGCACAACTGCTATATTCTCTTAAACCCAATTTTTGATATATAAAAGAATTGTTAAATTGTTCAATTGAGGTTTTATATTTGAAAATGTGCAGGGAGGCAGCTTAGTGGCTGAGTGCCCAATTTCTAAAGCCGGACGGCCTGGTTTTGAGTCTCTTCTCTGCTCCCGAATAGCTGTGAAACCCTGGGTGAGTTACATCTTTGTTAACATCTTTGTTTCTTTGTTTTCCCATCAATAAAATGGGATTTATAACAGCATCTATTTTATGGCATTGTTAGGAGGATTACACTGGTTAATCTCTATCAAGCTTTAGAAAAAGCAAAGCACAGAATAACTACTATATATACGCTTGGAAATTAAAGGTATTTATTCAACTAATAAATAATAGCACCATACAATAGATGTATGGTGTCATTTTAATTGCACTTCTATCTTGGAGATATTTATGTCCAGCTCAATCTCAAAACCTAGGGAAAAGTCACATTTCTTGATTGGTGCTATCTATAGTTGTAATAGTAAAGCATAAATATTCATGATTAAACTCTAACAGTCCCTATAACTCTGTATGTGTCTCTCTAATTGATACTAAAGATTAGTAAACTGAAAAATAAGTCTAAGAACATGCTTAACATAAAAAGAAGATCAAGGAACATATCAATTATTGATTTTTTTAAAAGAATAATAACCCAAAAAGGCACATTAAAAATTAATAATTCCAAATGGATTGTCTAGACTACACTACACAAGGACATTGAGAAATCTGGTTTTTTTAATAGTACATTATTATAGTAAATTTAAATCACTAAAGAAACAGAATTATGAAAATAAAACCAATTTTTACTTATTAAATATAACAACAAAATAAAAAAACACTTAAAACTTGGTTAGCTGATTTATAATGTAATAGTATTAAATGCAAAAAACACATTTTTTGGGCACCTGGGTGGCTCAGTTGTTAAGCATCTGCCTTCGGCTCAGGTCATGATCCTAGGACCCTGGGATGGAGCCCCTCATCAGGCTCCCTGGTCAGCGGGAAGCCTGCTTCTCCCTCTCCCGCTCCCCCTGCTTGTGTTCCCTCTCTTGCTGTCTCTCTCTCTCTGTCAAATAAATAAATAAAATCTTAAAAAAAAACACATTTTTAATCAAATTATGAAAATATTTGGTAAAATAGCTAATCTAATTTCTTGCTTGTCAAGGACTACCAAATTCTTTTTTATGTTTCTTTCTTTTGTTGTTTTGACTGTCTCATTAGTTGACAAAATAGAAAAAAAAGGGTTAACTTGAGGCTTTATGATATTAAAGTATTGTATAAATTTTTTAATTATCTCAAAATAAACATGACTCTACCACATTTATGTTGCAGGTAGGATTTAGATGTTAAATAAGGTCATGAGGATAGATTCTAGGACAAGACTGCCCACAGTGTGGGTACGAAGGAGGCAGAAAGAAGTCAGATCAAGGTGCAGGTACAGAAGACCTACCTTCCTCTCTTTTACTCATCTGAATCAACTTCCTAAATATTGTGGTTCTCAGATCATTAATTCTCCTGGTGATTCTCATTAATATACTTTCATTTAAAATCATTATCATTTAAACTCAATTGACTTTATATTTAAATTAAGTATACATACCTATTCCCTTCAGAACTCCATTCATAGGACCTCTCCAGCAAAAAATTTGCAAAGGTGTTTATTATATTGTCATTTCTAGTTCTGAATGCTTATAGAGAGATGATGAAATAAAATAGAGTCCATTCAGGTTATAGAATAGTGTGCTATTACTAAAAAGAATGAGTTAGCCCTGTATGTACTGGCATGGAAGGTTGCTCAAGATATACTAAATGAAAAACTGCAAATTGGAAGGAAGTGCTAATAACTTTGTTATTTTCTTTCTTTCTTTCTTTTTTTTTTTTTTTAAAGATTTTAGTTATTTATGTGACAGAGAGCCAGCCAGCGAGAGAGGGAACACAAGCAGGGGGAGTGGGAGAGGAAGAAGCAGGCTCCCAGAGGAGGAGCCCGATGTGGGGCTCGATCCCAGATCGCCGGGATCACGCCCTGAGCCGAAGGCAGACGCCCAACGACTGTGCTACCCAGGCGCCCCCTGTTATTTTCTATAAAACAAAAATGCATATGGTTTTGTGTTAATACAGACGCAAATCTGGGTTCAGAAAAAGCTACCAAATTGTAAACATTTGTTTTTCCTCAGGAAGAAAATGAGATGGGTAAGGGAATTTTACTCTGTAAATTTCTTCATTTAATTATTTTCAAACAAGTCAATGCTATTTTTCCAATAAAATATGTGCATACATTTAATGATATGTTCAAGTCCGTAAGTAGCACGTAGTTCTTGAGAACAGTATATAGGTGTGTGGGACTGTATGTGTTTGTATACATACATAGGCATTTATGTACATCTATGTCCATAGAAATTACCATCTTAGAGCATTTTAAAAATCCTGTTCCAGACCTATTGAATATATCAGAATTACTAGGGCCACCCCAGGTAATTCTGATGATGAGGATAGTTTTGAATAGCCAAATTTGAGAACAGCTATTCTAGCTTACAGAATACTGGCTATCCATGCATTTAGTTTTATTCACTCATGCCTACATTTATACTTCTATAAAAGTCCTGCTCTATTTATTAAGAATTTTTGCTGCATTAAACAGCACCCACTTTATAAGAACTTTCAGAACAGGTCTTCAGGAATAGTTTACTGATTCAACAAGAATTTGTGGTGTGTGTGCTCCATATGCCTAGTTCTGCTCCATGTGGTAGGAATGCAAAGGTGAACAAAATAGAAAAGGTCCCATCTCATGAAGATAATCCTAAGTAAGTGTTCAACTGCTTCTATCTTATGACTAATTTTGCAGGGCAATGGTTCTCAAATTTGAGTAGGCAACAGATTCACCTGGAGATCTTGTTAAACTAGACTACCCTCCGAGATTCTGATTTACTAAGTCTGGGGTGGGTCTCAAGAATTTACTTTTTTTTTTTTTTTTTTTTTAAAGATTTTATTTACCTATTTGACAGACAGAAAGCAGGACAGCACAATCAGGGGGAGCGGCAGAGGGAGAGGGAGAAGCAGGCTCCTGGCGGAGAGGAAGTCCAACTTGGGGCTCAATCCCAGGACCCTGGGATCATGACCTGAGCTGAAGGCAGAGGCTTAACCAACTGAGCCGCCCAGCAGCCCCAAGAATTTGCATTTCTAACGAGTTCCCAAGTGATACTCCTACTATTAGTTGGAGACCACACTTTTTGAGAATCATTGCTAAAATGCCATCTATTTCCTTTCTTCCACTGGCTGGTATAAAGGTGAGATCCAATCTTGGGGTCTTCCTCTAGCGAGAGTATATATAAGACTTTGGTATGTTGAGTACTAATTTCATAACTGGCACTCTTTTACCTTCCTGTCCTGATCTAAAGCATATTTTTATCTAAAATTGTATATATTATTTAAGCATCTAAAATACTTTTTAGAAATTGTTTACATATCAGAAAAAGATAGACAAAGAACCTGAAGTTTATAAACACACGCAACAGGACAGCTAAAGTGAGTTTGGGTCATCTGACTATACTTTGCTTCCTCCGGGAGCTATGTGTACCTTCCCTAGTTATCAGAGTGATTGAGATCAAAAGAATTAATATATATGGAAACTTTCTGCACAATATAAAGAGCTATAAAATGTAGGTTAGTCAGAGAATTTCTCATCTCATCTTTGACTATTAGAAGAAAAAATGGAACATTGTTTCTTTGGCCAACCCAAAGAAAATGGCTCCCCATTGCATTGAGTACACTGAACTTGACCTACTTCCCCCCAAACTGGTGCATGTGCCTGGCCTGCGACATGCTACACAGGGCACTTACCAAATGCCACTCAGGTGAGTCTCCCCTTGTGAACACACCTCTGAACCTTTACACTGTGGAGAGAAGCCAGACACAGGCCTTACACCTTGAGATTTCTGAAGATCATGTGCCATGTGTTTGTCATCTTTTCAGAAAAGCACTTCTGAAGAGCACTTTAATGAGTTTCCTAGAGAAAATCTGAAGGAATCGTAATGCAACTAATCATTTCCTACCTTCCCACTGAACCTCTTATTAATTAACATGTTAATGCTCTGTTTGATTTCTTAAATTTAGTTTGAGAGACAGTAAAACAGCTATTTTCAAATTAAATTAAATTGAGTTGTGAGAAGATTTTCAACCAATATAGGGCTTTTTGTACTCTACTAATTCCAGTGCTCATTAAGGTAAAAAAAAAAAAAATCAATGAGCTTGAAATGAAAGTGTTGATATTATTGTAGGCTAAATCTACTTCTGAATAACTTACTCCCTCCATGACAATGTTTTAGCATGTATGTGACATTAGAAAATGCAAATTCCAGTGCTTAAAGAGAGAGAAAATTTTCCTCAGTTACCATAAATGTCTCCCAAGTATCTGTTTGGGGAATTAGCACAGTCATAAACTGTAAAAATTAAGATTTTTTTCTAGTACAGTAGACATCTTTACTGTTAATAGGCTGCAATAATCCTTTGATTTTTAATGGTGTATTGCTCTCAGTTCATTGTGCAAATTTCAGGTATAATTAATTATCTTTTATCTTCCTCTAAGGCTTTTCTTTTTAGCAAAAGGGATTTGTTTAGACTTCTGTTCTAATGGATTCTAATGGGAAATGTTGTATAAGATAGCCCTTAACACCAGAGCTATTGCACTATTATGGACCAAATGGTTATCACTTACTCTTCTTCAATAAACAATTTTCAAACACCTTTATTTATATTGATTTGGGTCTTCTAAATCTTTTATGTTGAACTTCAGCAATGTCTTTTATTGCTAGTGTTTGCAATTATCTTTCTTTTCTTCCTCATTTATCTTTTTTTAGATGAACATTGCAGTAACAGGTTGGGTTGATACCACAACTCTACCACCTTTAGAAGTTAAGTATGGTTGTACCAGGAAACTTTCCAGTCAATGTCTTGCCCTTGGATAATGCAAATGTTTCAGTGCTTCTCAAACTTTAAGGGCCATGTGAATCACCTAGAGATAGTGTTAATATGTAGATCCTGATTCAGTAGGTCTGGGGTAGGATCTAAGGGTCTGCATTTCTAACAAGCTCCCAAGTGGTGATGAAGCTACTTTGAGTAGCAAGGGTTTAGATAACACTTATAAGCCAAAAATAAATTTGACAAGATGTCTTTAATAATTTGCAGATCTCACAGCTCTTCTGGAAAGCAGTTTGCTACTCATAAAATAGTACCTTTGGCAGGACCAAAGTTCTGTAGTCAAACAAAATGGAAATGATTATTTTCTACCTGTTTCTATCTTCTTCTTTCTTGTAAAGCACACCATATTGCTGATGTGAAAGGTATCTCTAGATGTGTTCACTATTTAGAACTGTAAATTGTAAAATATTTGTAATATTTTTCATCTTAGTTTGCCCTTAGCACTTTGGGAACCCTGTTAAGGGGACAGTGGTGATTCCTTACATTCCACTGCAACAATTTCTTAAAATGTGTTTTCTTGGGGCACCTGGGTGGCACAGCAGTTAAGCGTCTGCCTTCGGCTCAGGGCGTGATCCCGGCGTTATGGGATCGAGCCCCACATCAGGCTCATCCGCCATGAGCCTGCTTCTTCCTCTCCCACTCCCCCTGCTTGTGTTCCCTCTCTCGCTGGCTGTCTCTATCTCTGTCGAATAAATAAATAAAATCTTTTTTAAAAAATGTGTTTTCTTCACCTTTTTTTAAGAATGTTATGAAAGTGAGCACACACAAATAGACTTTAGGTGGGGTGAAGAAAACAAACCATTCCTAACAATTTAGAGTATCTTGCCATCAAACCCTTTATACCTTGTAAGTGATCAGTAAGAAATTTAGTTTGTATCTCTAAGCTATTTTTTGTCACTGGGAAAGGAACTCTTTAATAGGAGTTTCGCCCTTTGTTAAAAAACCCCTTCTGTTCTGAAATGTGTACTTTACTTCAGGGCAGTGTTTCTCAAACCTTAGTGTGCATCAGAATCACCAGGGTCTGCTTGCTGAAACACAGCATGCTAGGCTCTACTAAATCCATAGTTTTGGATTCAGTAGGTATGATGTGGGAATTTGAGAGAATCAAGAATGTGCATTTCTAACAGTTTTCTAAGTGAGACTGATTGGCTGGTCCAGAGCCCACACTATGAGAGCTAGTAATTTAAGAAAATGTGTTTGTGTCTGTTTATCAAAGATCCAACCAACTGTGAGAAAGTTAGGTTAATAGGGAGAAATGTAATGATCTCCGCCAGGCTTTATCTAAGCTGTCGACACAGAAGCTATAAGAGCCTCATAAAATCATTCAATAAGTGTCAAGGAGCACTGGCTTTTCTATGTCCCATATACGGAGAGAGATTCTTCAGGTAACAGTTTCAGGGAAGTCTTATCCAACTCTCATATTAGGATAGGTTTCCTTGCAATCATACAGCACCCTGTAATAGGCATAGGCATAACTGTGATTATACAATTATTTGTGAAAATATTTGTTTAGTGACTATATTCTCCATGTGACTGTAATGTTTTTAGGTGCCGTAATTGTCTTCTCTGACTATGATATAGATACTGCAATATCTAGTTTGGAGTGTGACACATAGTTGATGCTCAGTATCTGCCAATATAAATGGTAGAAAATATCACTATTCTCATATCTATACAGAGATGGTAGGTGTTAAGTGCCTTAATTCAGAGATGTTATTCTCCTGAGTTCATGGCAGCTATTTTTTATTGATTATTATATTCTTGCATGCTGAACTCTGACTCAGCCCAGGAATTATTTTCAATACAGGTGGCCTCTACCAGTTGTCATATATGGCACATGAGACAAAATCTAATTGCCATTCCTACAATGAACTCTATTCAGAATGGCCTCTGCTTTGTTCACTCAATATTCCCTGAGTTTTTGCCTCTACCTTTGTTCATGCTGTTTCATTTATCTGAAATAGCTACTCTCCTCCAAACACACTCCATTTGTTGAAAACCTATTAATTCCTTAAGTCCTATCTTGAGCACCATCTTTTCTGTGAAGCCTTTTGAAATCCCCTTAATTAGATGAAATCTCTGATGACTCTAACCTTACTCTCCTTTACAACATAGTAATTTGTATGCTCGCCTTTACTTTACTAAAATGGTCCTCCTTAAAGACAAAGAACACTTATTCAACTTCTTTTACCATAACTTCAGTCATTAGACAAATATGCATTGCTCTATCATGTGTCAGGCCCTGTACTACATACGGGGTACAAAGAGATTAATGAGACCCAGCATCTGTGGTTAAGCGGGACACCATTTTCTAGGGCATAAAATAAACATTTAAAAACATAATTATAGAATAATACAGCACAGTACAAGGCACAGTAAAGGGATGAAGAAAGAAATGGTCATCTCTACGTGGGCTGCGTGTGGCGACTGACCTTACTATAGTAGTTAAAGACCAGTAAGAAGCTTGAGATGACTGGGAGATTTTCCAGCTGTGACCTATATGTCGTAGATGTTCAGCTTCTTCCATTTATCCTGCTTATTTGAATTGATCTAAATACAGATCATAAAATAGGAGTTAAATAAATTATATTTTATTTTCTTATGTTTCTTTAGTTTCCTAATTGTCTGCTGCATGAAGTTTTCATGGATCCAATACTTTCATCCTCCATCAGCTACTTTTGTATAATAATACAATATACCTCAGTCCATGCATCTTTTGGGCTTACTTAGTAACTGTTCCATGGACTCACCCTGGTTGCCCTGTATGTCAAAGCGATAACATGATTTCCAGTAGGAGGTGCCATTAACAAGCCACATCAAACAGATATTTGGACCCTACTAAAGTAGTCACCTCCTTTACCAACATATATAATTGCACAGGTTGAAGAAACTTGCCAGGAACCTGAATCCAGGTTGCAGTTACAGAAGCAAGGGCTGCTGAAGCAACTCTCAGCCAGGACACAGGCAGGAGCATGTTACCGGAATCACTAGGAGAGATCACAGCAAGGGGCCCAAGCCCAAACCTGCCTCTCTGCTTTTCACAAATACCACCCAATCACCATTGAAACCTATTCCTCTGTATTAAAAACATGAGATCATTGGGTTCCACACCTAGAGATTTGTTTCAGAAAGCCTAGTTCTGACTCCGGACTGTCACAGTTTGAACCAGTACCACAATGAGTGATGTTACAGGGGGCCCACAGACCATACTTTACTCCAAGCAGATTATCCCTGATTTTGTGGAGTGAATTTTGAAACAAAGGCAACTGCATAATGTTTTTGCTACCACAACTTCTAGATGCTAATGTGGGAAACATGGAAAAAGATTAAAACGTCTACTTTTTGCAAAGTGGCCTCCCTCAAACTCCCTTCTCGGTTGTCCTTGATCAGCTCTTTCTACCAAAAAGGGGTGGTGATGGTTATTTTCTTCCCCTCCTTCACATAAGTGATATAGGAGTGTAGGAGCAATTTTAGAATTTTATTTCTCTTATTGATCCCTCACATCATTACGATTTACATAGGCAGAGAGAACTAAAACCCATACCTGCCATTCTCCCAACAAATTGTTAAAGTTTTAGAGCTAACCAGGCACAAGGTTTCCTGATCTCACTTCTCTCACTTCTCATAAACAGCATTATGAAGAAGGTGCAACTGTCCTCACTCTACAGAGGAGGAACATGATTAATGGTTAAGAAATTTGCAAAGATCACATAGCAAATGAAAGCCAGCTTCAATTCAAACCCAGATGTCTGATTCTACAATCCATTTTTTTTTTAAAACCACATCAAAGAGTTGGTATTTCACTTCATTTTGTTGGGACAATAGGACTGAATGAATGGTAAGTGTATACATGCTGTAATTTACCAGGTTAATTACACACGTGAAACTCTGTCCTTCTCCTATGTCCTTCTGACTCATTCTCTTCCTGGGGTTGAGATATGTAATAATGTTCTCTGACACTAGGCTTCTAGTTTCTGTGGTTTTATTTCTCTTTGACAACCATTTTTTTTTTTCCTGTTCATTTAAGATTCTGTATCATCTATCTTTGATCTAGGCACCTTTTCTTTATTCTCCAGAGTGTTTCTTCTCAGCAGTCCCCTGTTTTATTATTCGGAATTTTAGACCTACCTTTCTCTTTTAGCTTTCAGCTTTGGGCTTTTCTCTTATGCTTCATCTGAGGTAGTCATATGCCCATGCTGTTTCATTCATTTAGTTTTTTTTTTTTTCAATCATATATTCTTTTCTGTCCCCTATTATTCTAGATTTCATCATACTACCTTAAGCCTTATTAACATGCTGGAAAGATTCTTGCCTCTCTAGCATTTCTGATACCAGTCTTTTAACTGTGAGGAAGAACTATTGACACCCTCATTATTGATTTTATTGATTACATAGATATTTCTCCAGGTTTGTGTATGGTTGAATTTACTCAACACATGAATACCTCATTTGTGGCCCAACCAAAATGAAGGGGCATGTTTTGATATAATGGCTGCCAAGGCTCAAATCCACAGTGAAAGGAGTTTGTAGCATGAGATACGATAATATACTCACACCTGGAACTACATGTGCCTCATTAGTGATAAAAAAAAATTTCCAGAAAATAGCTTCTAGAAAACAGGCTAGTTTCCAACCATTGCAGATCACGGATTTTCTATTTTAAGGCATTTTCATAATAGTTACTCAATCTAATTTTAAACATCAAACTGCTCTAAGATTCACAATCCATTACAAGATAATATAATGGATAATGTCAAACTCCATCCCTAGAATGATTTACCTGTCACTAGTGTATAATTTATAGATAAGGTAGAGAATAGCCTAAAGTTTTTTTTTTTTTAATACCATAAATTATATCCCTTACACTGCAGTGCTTGTAGTATGTTTCTTTTCTGTTTAGCAAAGGAACTAAAAGCAAGTGAATTTCCAGAACAGAGGAATCATGACAGGGAAAACTAGAAATGCAATGCGTCAAAGCAACACAAGATGTCACTTTTACATCGGCCTGCACTTCCAGGGTAAAGCCACATCTGCAGTGTGCATAACATAGTATGTAGAGAGGAAAAGCACCAAGGAGATTTTCAAATGCGTCAGAAGCATGAACAGGAGCCAAAATTCTTGGTTTGTTATCCACATTTATAACAATATCTTGAGACGTATCCCCAAGCTGGAATTATTCTCCTGTACCTATATAAACCCAAACATTGCCTTCAAAACACAATGCAGTTTCTCCTTCATTTTCTGGATGGCACAGGGCCCAAAACTTAAACTTATTCTCACTGCCTACCATATTCTTCCTCTCTGCTTTCTTATTTCTGCTCTTCCAACATCTTATCTGAGGTCTGATCTGTTCAAATAGGCCCCTGGTTTTCTTTGTCTGGTCCTAACCAATTAACCTATTTTGCACACTGCTTCCAAGTTGATGCTCTGAGGAAATTCTGATCCAATGCTCTTCTTTCTTTATCGTCAGGCTTAACAAGGAGTATTAATTTCCTGTTGCTGCTATGACACATTAGCACAAACGCAATAACTTAAAAAAACACAAATTTATTTTCTGTACATACAAAGTCTGACACAGATCTCACTGAGCTAAGGTCATGATGTTAACAGGGCTGCAGTACTTTCTGCAGGTTCTAGGCGAAAACCGTTTCCCTTTTTTCTCCAGTTTCTAAGGGCCACCTGCCACTTCCGTTGGCTCATGGCTCCTTCCTCTGTCGTCAAAGCCAGCATTATGGGGCCCAGTGTTCTTCTGTTACCATTTCTCTGATTTTTCATAGTCACTTCTTCCCCTAAGTCTTCTAAGGACCCTTATGGTTACATTGGGCCCACCTACGTAATCCAGGATAATCTCCCTATTTTGAGGTCTGCTGGTTAGCAATCTTAATTCCACCTTCAACCTTAAGCCCCTTTGTAACCTAATATATTTACTGGCTCTAGGGATTAGGATGTAGACATCTTGAGGGGGTCATTATTCTGCCTACCACACGTGGATTTGAAAGTGCTTAAACATCTGGCCCAGTCTAACTCTCCATCCTAATCCCCTTCCAGGGTCATCCTCATTTCTTTTGTGCCAACTGCTTCAGCCAAACTGAACTTTTCATGAATAGGCCATTAGCCATTCAAGACTCCCTCAACCTTATCCATGCTGTGCCCACTTCTTAGACGGCACAAATTTTCAACTTCTCTGAAAATTTAATCTTCACCCTTTAAGTCCTCGACTGTGCAAAACTTTGTAAAGCTCTCTCAGCCAGACATAATCACTCCCTCATTTGTGCACTTATTGAGACTTTCTCTTCCATATCATCAGTGTATTTTACAATTTTTTTCTTTCTTTTTTTTTTTCCTGAGGTCCCTAGGACACACTTCCCCAATCATCCCATCTATAAAATCATGAAAGGTGGTAGATATATTTTGTTAAATGTTTGAAAAAGTATATTATAGACTACATTAAACTGCTATTGCAAATAGACATTCCCCCCACCACCAAATATCAGTGGTTTAACATAATAGAAAGTTATTTCTTTATAACCTAAGGCAGGTGTTCCTGATCTGCAGATAGCTCTTACCCATGTAGACTCAAGAATCAGGCTCCTTCTATTTCCTAGCTCTGTCATTCCACCAAGGCCCATCTTGTTGTTTGAATCCAGACATTATAAGGAAAAACAAAAAACTATTTTTTTTTAAAGATTTATTTATTTGAAGGACAGACAGTCAGAGAGAGTATAGGGAGAGGGGCAGAGGGAGAGGTAGAGAGAAACCCAAGCAGACTCTATGTCTGACAAGGGGCTGGACTATGGGGTTGGATCTCACAACCCTGAGATCAAGACCTGAGCTGAAACCAAAAGTCACTTGCTTAACCGATTGTGCCACCCAGGTGCCCCAAGAATTACTTGCTTTTAAAAATCATGGCCTGGAGACCATCTCATTCTTATTTATATTCCCTTGGAGAGAAATTAGTCACATGGTTAAAATAACCTTCAAAGGAGCCTGGAAATTATGTAATTAACCATATATTCATTAACATAGGGAAAGAGGATATTGGATTTGGGTAGAACACTGTGACCTCTGCTACGAAGAGTTAATGAGAAGTTCAGTTACTTCATGATTACACTTCTCCAGTTGGAAATCACACTTCTCTCCTACCAACCCGTGGACTATATGAATATGTATCTCTTTACCCTTATAGCCGATTTCTTTATGATTTATGTGTGACATCTACCAAAGCATAAGATTCAATTTAGTGGGGAAATGTTAAAAATGAGTGCAAAATTTACATTTTACATGAATTTTCCTTTAAGAATATTTATTAGGGGCGCCTGGGTGGCTCAGTCGTTGGGCGTCTGCCTTCGGCTCAGGGCATGACCCCGGGGTTCTGGGATTGAGCCCCGCGTCGGGCTCCTCTGCTGGGAGCCTGCTTCTTCCTCTCCCACTCCCCCTGCTTGTGTTCCCTCTCTCGCTGGCTGTCTCTCTCTCTGTCAGATAAATAAATAAAATCTTAAAAAAAAAGAATATTTATTAAATATCAAATGGTAAAACAAACCAAAAAAAACCAAAAAACTATTAAATTACTCCACAAATGATAAATATGACCTGGTTAAATAAGGAATATATGATCTTCAGAAATACGTTTTAAAGTTGAGAGGAAAAGTAGATATTATTCTGTGGCATAAGAGGTCTAGCAAAGTGGTAAAAAGGTATGACAGGACTTGACAGGTGAGATTTTGTCAAAAATGTTAGTTAAGAGCATGAGTTTGGAGTTAGATGGATTGGTTCTGCTTTTTTAATGGGTGTATAGCCTAAGCAAATTAAAATGTCAGTCTCTGCATCTATCAAATAGGGGTAATACCTTACAATTTTTGGAAGGTTTAGAATGTCTAAACTATACATACTCCAAAATGCTAGGTCTTATTGTTCTTTAACATTATTGAACAAGGAAAACTGTATTAACCTCATATTTTTAAGGTGCATATGAAAAGTGCAAGAACAAATGGAAGTTTTGAGCTAAAAATTAGGTCAGAAAAGCTGAAATCCAAAGAGCTGGTGTTTACAAGGTCAAAAGGACAAACAGAAGATCTGTCAAGGTTTTTATAATCATAAAAACAAAACAAAAAAAGTGCTTCAGGTCACCGAGGCCAAATTTTTTTTTCAAAAGCATAGCATTCCAAGAGTAAAACAAACACTTGAGAGAGATGGTTGAGGGGATCATACAGGTAAAGTACTGAGGAACACCATCTTGTCCTAAATGACTTTGTGGCCTGGCTTGTGGCTACTACATTCCAAAGTGAGAAACTTACAAATGGGATTGAAAACTCAGTGTGGAGTTAATTATATGGAATAAAGAGCCAAGAAGAGAAATGTAGGAAAATTGAGAAGGAAAATACAACTCCCATTTTCAAAAGGACAAAGAGATTAATATTGATAACTACAGACCTGAACATGACTTTTAGCATTCAGAAGATTCTAGGACAGGCTACCCTAGTTGCTCAATGAGACATCTTGTTATAACTCCACACTTAGAAACTCTACATCATTAAATGTATACACCCATGTTCAGATGAAATTTGACTTCAGAAATGTGACAATGTGAGTGCACAAGAAAAGTGTCAGAGGATAATGAGTTGACTAGAACAAGGTTGGAAACTAAAGACATAAATGTTATACTGGAGTCCAGATACGTTTATTAAAGCCTCTAATTTTATCCTTCTGGATAAGATTTTTTAATTTAGAGTGGGTGAAATTCCTACTTATAAATTTAATTGGTTTGTTACCTTATGTAAGGAAAAGTATAAATGTGTGTCACCCAAGAATAACTTTCATATTGCTCTAGACTTCGACACAAGGTTTACTGTACATTTTACCAATGGACGGAATTACTAGGAATTATTTTCAAATTTCAAATAAACAAAATCATAATGGTTAAGAATGTGGACTTTGAAATTGGTAGACTTAGTATAGGGCCCTGGTTTTCCCACTTACTAGTTGTATGGCTTTAGGCAAGTAAGTTAACCATTCTGAAATTCAGTTTCCTCATCTATAAAACCATTACAAAGGAAAGAGCATCTACACATCGCATCAGTTACATAGGATAACTAACATAAATATACTTAGCATATAATATATCTCCATCATGGTGGAGATAATCACAATGTTGTTGTTCCTAAAGATACTGCCTATTGACAATAGAGTTTCCATATAGTTAAAGAGCTTGCAGAAATGGATGACTCAAACTCCACAAGATTAAAATGAATTGTGTTATGCCATTTGAGCAAAAACAAAGCAAAACTAAAAACATTTTTGTAGAGGGATAAAATTTAAAAAAAATAGCCCTTTTCCATCAGGGACAGATATGGAAGTTTTTAAACCATTTCAGAAACTATGTTCAATATGAATCAATGGAAAAATATAACTACCAAAATACCTAACATTCTCTTGAAGTACATCTATAGAAATATAGATAGTAATATAAAGCAAAGATCAGATCCTTTGTGCTCTTCATTGTCAAAGAACATCGAAAATCTTGTAGTTGATTCAAGGTCCATTCTAACTTGAATGCAGACAAAATTGAAACATATTCAGAGGACAATAGTCAGGAGAGTAATGAAATGTGTCATTTGAACAATGACTTGAAGAGCAGTGGTGAGATAGTTTCTGGTTTGGGACTATGAAAAAGAAGCTGCTGTATTTTTTACATAAATCTTTTTGTAGATGTATGTTTTCATTTATCTAGGGTAAATACCTAGGAGTAGAATTGTTGGGTATATATTTACCTTCATTAGAAACTGGCGGTTCTGCAATGTGGTACCATTTTACACTAATTTTTAATTGTTTGTATGCTTACTTAAATTTCATCAATTGATCATTTATGCCAACCTTAAAAACCCAGATTTCTAGCTTTCTGGAAAAAAAATCGGGAGACCTGACAATATTGGATTTACATGGCCAAAAATAGCTGGAATTGAAGATTCACCGAATTTTAGGTGGTGCATGAACAGTGCAATCCCCTGTAGACTCCACCCACCATTTCAACTGAATGCACCCATTTGGTAGCAACTGACACCAGTGTGAGTTTGCACATCTGGATGTAATGGAAGACTGGCACAATCGCGGCCACTTTTAACTGCATCTAGTAAACCGCTGTTGACTCATGTTTGCACCTGAGTAAGAACACGAGCTTCAAGGTGTGTGTGTTTGCTTTGTTGTTATGTTAAGTACCATCTCAGAGATATTTTTGTTTTTCCTCCTTGCTGCCTCCTCCTTCAGTTGCCCCTAGAAATGGGTAACAGAAGCAGCAGCAGGGCTGCTGCTAGGGAAAAAGGTTCTGAAGACAGTGCTGGAGATTCCATGTTATGATTAGTGTAACAGGATACGTTATCAGTTTAGTATTCTGTTATTTACTTAATTTAAACCTAATGATATGAAACATTATTGCAATGCTGAAGTTATCTTATCCTTTTCAAGGTGCCTCAATCCCCTGAGGAAAGAACCAAGCAGATGGAAGCTTTCAGGCTGCAAATACAGAAGAGCTAGCTGCAAGTATGCTCTCTGTCCTTGATGTGAAAATTCTGTCACTTTTAATTCTCCAGCTTGTTTACTTTTCTACTACATAAGAACTGGGGCTTGTTGTTAGCAGCATTGATTAAGTTGTCATTGATTTTTAAGATAGGAAATAGAACTTTCATATTTCCCACATGAATTTAAAGCAAGTCAGATATTAACATCAAGATAAAACATTTACTATAACAATGACAGAACAGCCAAGTATCATTCAAAACCTTTCAAGGCTCCCAAAGAGCATGTGGATTCCAGATGTCAATACATACACAAGTGGGTATCACTTTTACTATCTAACCTATGAGATGTATTAACATGCTTCTAGCCCAAACGATGGATAGTTCATTTATTTTTATACATGTTTGTATTCACATTTGCATAGCTCTTTATTTTCTACCAGTCTTACCAATAATAAGAAATCAGTCTTATTATTATCCAGTTTTATAATCGGTCTTATTACTAGCCAGGCCTCCTGCCAAACCTTTCAGCACACTGTGAATTAATCCTCACACACACCTTTACATCACAGTGTCTCAGACTTGGGCCGGAGAGTTACTTGGGGAGAAGTCAGGGCCGTCCTCTGCATTGTAGGATACTGAGCAGCAACCCTGGCCTCTACCCATTCGATGCCAGCAACCCCCTCCCTGCCAAGCTGTGACGATCAAAAATGTCATTGCAAATACCCTCTGGGGAAAAGACTGTCCTCTGTTGACAACCACTGCTTCAAGGTAAGTATTAGTACTCTGTCCTATACCCAGGGACACAAAGTCAGCAAGATGAACATCTGGACAGGGAAGGAGACATGTTTGGATTGAAAACCCATGATCTTTGCACTAATTGATATTGTCTCCAACTGACTTTAAAGATACACAAGCAAGATTATATCTAGGTTGTTATGAGGCTTTTATAGTTTTACTCTCTGTATATATCAATTGAACATCTACTATTTGCAAAGTACTATGCTAGGGTGAGAGGTAATGATAAATTTGATTTACCCACCATTATTGAAGAACATAAATTTTGTCTTTCGTAAACAGCTATGCACAATTGAGATTAGAAATTACACATATTCAGGGCGCCTGGGTGGCTCAGTTGGTTAAGCATTTGCCTTCAGCTCAGGTCATGATCTCAGGGTCCTGGGATCAAGCCCCGCATCGGGCTCCCTGCTTATCGGGAAGCCTGCTTCTCCCTCTCTCTCTGTCTGCTGCTCCCCCTGCTTGTGCTCTCTCTGTCAAATAAATAAAATATTAAAAAAAAAAGAAATTACACATATTCAAATGTGCATAAAAGTGGAATTACACATTAATAATTCTTAAAGCTTACCTTTTAAGCATTCTAGTTCCATTAGAGTTTTGGCATCATTGCAGAAATGTGTTATACAAATGTTAAATTATTACCTGTGGTAGAACTATATAGTGAGACATACATATGTCTAGCTAGCACAAGGGTTGGCAAAACTGACCCACCATCTGTTTTTGTAAATAGAGTTTTATTGGGACATAGCCAGGTTCATTTATGTTCTTGTTGTCTGTGGCTGCATTCATGATACAACAATAAAACTGAGTAGCTTTGACAGAAACAATAAAGTTTCAAAAGCAAAAATAGTTCCTATTTGGCCTTTTACAGAGAAAATATGCCAGCCCCTGATATAGTATCTCAAGGTGGTTTGGTTTTTATAGACATATAAAAAGGTATTCCACGTGTCTGTGTTTGGGCTTTGTAGGTTACATTTTTTTTTAATTAATTTATTTATTTATTTATTTATTTATTTATTTGAGAGAGAGAGCGTGCCTGATGGGAGGAGACGCAGAGGGAGAGAGAGTCTTAAGCAGACTCCACGCTGAGAGCAAAACCCAACACGGGGCTTGATCTCATGTCCCTGAGATCACAACCTGAGCCAAAACCAAGAGCTGGACACTTAAACCGACCGCGCCACCCAGGTGTCCCAACGTATGTTACATTTTTAAGGGTATAATCAGCTGGAATATGTGATTGTTTTCACATCTGTGAAGCACAATAAATAACATTTAGTCTTTTCCCCTCTTAAAATGCTTTAATAATAATTGATTAAAGCTTACTGAAGGCTCATTCTGTGCCAGCCAATCTTCCAGGAGTTTTACATGCATTACACTGCTTAATTCTCACAATACTGTGAGGTATTTAGTCATATTTTCACTTTTTATGAAGTTACTGAGGCTTATTAAAGCAAGGTAACCTTCTCAAGGTCATGCAGAATCAGAACTCCAACACGTCTGATTGCAAAGCTTAAGTCTTAGACCCAACGGCTACGCTATACTCTGTGCACAGAGTAAAATGTTAATTAAAAAATTTACTTGATTATACCTATGTTTTAAAGAGCTAAGCAATTTTTTTCAGAGTTTATACAAATTTTCTTAATCTTCTTACAAAGTAAGAAAATCTTATGCCTGCTTAAATGAAAGGAGGCTGAGATCATTAATTTATTCATTTTGCAAATACATATTGAGCCCCTATCCTCCACTACACACTGTGCTGGATCCTAAGTATAAACCAGTGATAAAAAGACATGATTCCTGACCTTACCAAGCTTTGTCCTTGTGGGGAGATAAAGAGAAGGAAGAAAAACATGGCAACACACCCTGATAAACGGGGATTACACAGGCATATTCCAGGTACTAAGGGAAGATAGAAGCTTCACAAAGGCATCTAGGGTTGAAACTAGATGAATGAGTGGCGACTGATCTGAATGGCAATTTGGACCCTGGCAATGATGTCTTTAGAAATCCCTTAGGACACAGAAGTGGTTTTGCCCAATTCCTGATTTTGTACGTTTGTATTTTAGTTAGGGAATACAAAACAGAACATGTCCAACAGTCACTAACAACACAAGACATTATGTAAGGAAGTGCTAAATTGCATGGAACAGCATAAAAGTACAACAGATATCAGGAGTAGCAGGGAATGGACAGAGTCTAGGGTTGTCAGCAAGAAGATGAGATGGAAGGGAATATTTAAGGATAAGCAGAGCCTGGCTAAGCAGGCAAGAGGGTATGTTGGGTAGGCTGAGCACCTTCAGCAGCCAACTGTAGCTGGAATAGGGTCCATGAGTTTTTGGCTCCTAAACAGACTGGTCTCCACAAAAACAGTGTTAAGAATAGTGAGGAGCAAAAGTCCTATTGCTAGCTTGGGGCAAAAATGTCGTTAGTTTTTAGAACTGGATGGAAGGAGTAAGAATGCAGTATATTTAACCAACAGTAAGTGGTTTGTGAAGAGTATAACATAATTCATTGCTTGAGACAAATTAAAAATATTGATCAATACTGAATCTGATACCAAAGTAACTGGGAATTTCCATGGAAGATTCCAAATCAAAATGAAAAAGGCTGCAGTACTTTAAAAATTAATTTATATCTTAAAATAAATCACCTTGACTTATTATTCAATAAAGGTAACTACCTAACTCTGCATCTGACACTGTGAATAAAAAAATCTGATTCATCATCACCTCCCTAGCTTCCAGTCTACCAGAGGAGGCAAGGTATAAATGAAATTATCACCCAACCGATCCCCATATTTAGCAAGAAGATTGGGTCCCAAATGAAAGAAGGGTTCATCTATGAGAGTTTATTGTAAAGGAAGGTGATCTCAGAAGAAATTAAGGGAGGTTTTGCTGATAAAGCGACACTTGAAAAGAATCTGAAAAACAAATGAATGTTATATAGGCAAAAGAGAGGTGAGTGGGGGTAATCCTGGCAAGAAGTATCCATGTGGCACCAGGTGTGGAATTCTGCAACAGAAAGAACACAGGATATTCTAGCTGTGAGTGTGAATTTATTTGAAATGTGCAGATAAGCCCAGAGTAGTTATTAATCCTCCCAATTCCTACTGTTGAAGTAAAATTTCAAGTTTTCAAAGAACACATGGTTTTCTTTATTATTCAGATGTAAAATATGGACATCTGGCACAAAACAATATAAGGTATAACTTATTTGGAAATGCTAGTCCATTTTAAAAACTGTGTGTTCCTCTGCCTGAAAATAGCACTTGCAGAACTTCTATTTTCTTTCCACCTAAAGTCGAAAGGAAAAAATACTTCTAAATCCCAAGTCAGGGGTTAAAATAGAGTGGGTCTTAAATTGAACACATATAGTCCAGATTCTTTGATCTAGGTCACGTAATCATTTCTGTATAGATTACTATAGTTCTTAAGTCAAAATCTTCTCCTTTTCCTTCCTCTTTTCCTTTATTCTCGCTTTTATGTGAAGTTATTTATTTTTGGATGTAATTTAGACACCAATTTTAATAACCACAACAATTATTGAAACTGCTCTTGATTCAAAACCAACATTGTTTCTGTTTCTCTTCAACTTATGAGGTCAAGGTCAGTGGTTTTAATCTTCTGTCTTGAGCCTAAACCCCAGCTATGTCTATCAATTTAGAAATCAGGCATTTATTAAACACAAGCTTTGTCTAAGGCATTATGCCAGCCACCATGGGGACTATCACCCTATTTCCATTAAGTAGTGCACAGTCTAGTTGGAAAGCCTACATTTAAATTGTATATATAATTTAATTAAGTTTAATACATATATTACCTCTAAAGATCAATAACATATAAAATAAAATGAGTTCAGAATAAGTGCTTGGGACTTCAGAGAGGTGAAGACTTTGTGGATAAGAAAGTACTTAGAGCTGGATCTTGAATTGGATTAAGATAGGGAGACAAGAGACCTATTAAATGAGTCCTCAGGATTTTAGTCCTTGTCTTTTAGATCTCAGAGTCCATATTTCTACCTATGTGCTATATTTTCTCCCTAATAGCACTTTTTAATATTGTGATCATTTTTTTTTTTATCAAATTCTCTTTTGTAAACAGAATAGCTTTTTCTTGTTAGTTTTTTCAGGAGCCTTACTTTACACAGAATATAGTAATGAGGAAGTGAACACTGAGGGATTAATAAGAAATCAGGTAAAAGTTAAATTAACATGCATTCAATGCTCTTTTGGCTTGGTTATTTTCATTCTTCCTTGTCTTATTTTCATAAGACCATCTCTTCCAAGGGGCATTAAGATTTGATCCTCATAATAGATCATGATGTAGCTTGCTGATTTAATGTGAGGTTTTTAGTGCAAAGTGAATTAAAATCATAGGAAAGCACACTCTTGCTTGAACTTTATGAATGGTTTAGGCTTTGATTCAACAAAGATTATTTTACAAGAGACAGTGGTAATTTGAGACTACCCTGATTATCTACGTATTTGACTAAGAGTGAATAGATCACAATCCTTCCAAACTTATCATCTTCTTGTGAAAACAGCTACATATATGCAGTCTAATTCCATGGAGGTTTCATTTAAGGAATTAGGGAGATAGATTGGTTTAGAAAAGTAAATTGAGGCCTACTTATATGTATGCTTATTCTTTGACAGATTAATGCTTGGGGGCAGGAGAAGGAGGAAGGGAGGAAGAGTCTGTGTCTCCAGTTGTAAATTGGCTATGGTTTTAGGAACTTGTGAAAGGACATTAGGAAAATCATGTTTTATCAAGTGAATATGAGAAAGGATACTGATAAAAATTACAATACTTTACAAAATAATGTCCTTGTACACTGACAATGATAATCATCAGTAAAACATAATTTACTTTTAATCCAATAATTTAACTAGTATATCTTAAAAGTATGTTATTTTCTTCTTCATCATATGTTAAGTATGGACTATTGGATAACAAGTCTCTTGTACTTTCACAAAGCAGCTTTCCCCAGTAACTGTGAGGTTTTAACACAAGGTTCAGGTAAGAAGGATGAAGTAAAGGAGAAAAGGAAAAAAATGAGATCTAATTATATAAAAATTAAATCATCAATTGTCACACTCTAACACTGTGGTCAGAGGATGCCAAGAATGATTAAACATGTGAACTAAAATGCTATTGTGATCATCTCTCAATTGTCCACATCAACAAAAAAGACAGTTATAACAATCAAAATTTCATCTATGCTTAATACCAGTTTATTATTAGTACTCAGATTTGTAATATGTTGAATGTATTAAGAATGCACTTCATCCCAAATAGTGACAAAACTATTCCTGAAAGAATGACATGTGATTAAAAGAAGCTTCCTAATTTGTTCCTATCCCCTAACTGCAATTCAATTAATACATGAACCTGAGAATGACCATTATCTTCATATTTATCTGATGATAATTTTTAAAATATATAATAGAAATTAAATAAATGTTCTCTAGACACTACAGACTATTTTAAAGTTATACATTGCTTCTCTAATTCTCATAATATTCTTACAACATCTCTAATGTAGTAACTGTGACCATAATTTTATAAATGAGAAATATGAGGCGTAGAGAATTTATCTTTGTCAAAGTAACCAAGCTGGTGAGTCACTGAGCCAGAATATGAACCCAGATCTCCCTGATTACAGATTAAAAATCAACCACCAAGTTATACAGCCATCCTTGGAAGAATTATAAATACCTGATATAGCTATAGAAAGTCCAGTAGCAGGAACCTTGGAGAACCACTTACTAGCTAAGCTGTTCTCTCTAAGCTTCATGCCAATTTATCTGTATTATAGAGTTAATATTAGTACCTACAGTCTCTTAGGGTTAAGGTAAGAATCCAATAATACAATGCACACAGTAGTTTAATAGTTTAATTTCTATTATACATGGCCCTGAGTGGGTATTAAAAGATAGCTTTCATTATTATCCTTAGATTCATATATCTGCATTTATAAAATTGAGTATCTTAGATTCATGTAGCATAGCAGAGGTTTTGAAGTGTTTTCATACATAATGTATCCATACATATGTTATTTAACATTTCATGTTTTATTTCATTATGATAGGCTTAACATAAGTAACTTTATGTCTTAGGAATGACACAGAAATTTCAGGTGCTGCAACTCAGCTTTGCTGCTGGGGGGAAAAATTGCAGCATACTCTCTTTTTTTTGCTAGGCTGGCTAGGTTTGAGATTCAGTTCTAAGTGTTTTGCTACTTAGTTTTAGTTACTGCATTTACTCACTTGAAATGCTTGGCTTTCTTTCTGTATTTCTGTAGAATCAGCAACCTCTCTGTTCTTGTTCTTCTAACAACTGAATACATTTGGGACCTGATGTCATATACAGTACCCACACCCTCGTCCCCCACCCCATCAAGAATTTCTCCCTATCAGAATAAATACATACTTCTCCTACTTTGGCTATCTACTTTCTTATCTCATTTGAAGAAAAGATCTCTATTTTATCAAAAACAGGAAACATCATCTGATTGTGTGATTCTTGGAGTTACAACAGTGTTCTAGGAGTATTCCTTCAATGTTAGGAATATTGCTTGTCCACAGTAAGTTCTCAATAGTTTTTTGCCAAAATTGTTGAACAGAATCTCAGCATCTACAAGCACGGAACTGTACAAAATGATATCCATGTTCATCAAGTGACTTGCAAAACTGTGACAGCCTTTTCGGCCTAAGAGTGATTTTAGGAAATTTTTGGAAACTATAGCGAATGTCACAGTATTATAACAAATGCCCAGATACCCATCTCTATTTTCTTACTTTCCTTCATTCCTGAAGATCTATCTCTCCCCTTTATGCATATTTTTCCAATTCGAGTTTTTTAGTATTTCTTGAAATTTATAGATTTGTACTCAATACACAGTATTGGATTGTGGATTTTATTATTTACATAGAGTGTTATACTGTACAATTCATTTTCTCACTCTGTTTTTGAGATTGGCCATGTTAATACACATAGATCTAGTTCACTTTAATTGTTAATAGTAATACATGACTTCAAGACATCACATGCTTCCCTGTGATGGGACCAAAATGAACAATAATCAATAATGCTGAAACATATATTCTTGTACACGTCTCCTAGTCCATATAGGTTTAAAACCATCTCTAAGATAGTCAGCCTTCATACGGGTTTGTGAGATTGTGGGGTATGTTTTCAACTATTTCAATGGCACATACTCCCTTTGCTCACACCCCATATTCGAAGAGTCAGAATAGCCTAACACCTGTACCTTTGAAAGCAGTCCAGAAGGTGACCTCTGTTCACCGCCACCACTGATGTCCCATTGGCCCCGACTTCCTCTCTGAATAAGATACTGCAATGGCCTCTAACTGGCCTCGCTGGATCTACCCTTCCCCCTATAGATTGTTCCCTACACTGGGCCCTCTGAGGTACTTTTGAAATTAATTCAGATCCTATCACTTTTCCGCTCAGAACCCTCAAAGGACCCCATTTTATCCAGAATAAAAGACGAAGACTGTATAACAACTTACAAGTTGTAGACAACACAGGGCCGTTTTGTTTCTTCCCTTTTCTGTTTTTTTCTTACTCTGCTTAGGTAGTGGAGACTTCGCCCGCACCTCCACCCCATTCCTGGAAACGGGAGTCAGGATTACTTCCTCTTGCTTTGAGGGTGGAGTATTCCGTGGTCCCCATTTAAGGGGGGTTTGGTCTCCCCGTGGATCAATACCTTGGAGAGGCAGGCACTGACTGATTTCCTCCCCCTGCTCAGCAGGGCAACAAAACCCAATTTACTTAGCTAAGTAAATACCTCAGAGAAGACTGTTAAATGCTCCAGGGATCTGTTTACTGTTTTGGGTTCCTACTCTCCTTTAAGATTATAATCAGTTTTTCCCACCAATCCTCTCATGACTCAGCCTCCTGAAGTGCTGTTTTGTTTTGTTTTAATTCAGGAGTATTTGTGTCCTTACTGATGAACTCATATAAATTTCTTTATTGTTACATTAATATAACATATAATACTTTTAAACAACCATAAACTCTTTGTTTCTCCAGAAAAACAAGGGCTCTCATTAGCCTCCTTTTTGGTCCCCATATAATCAGCATTTTATTTATTTTTATTTTTTTATTATTATCATTAGCCTCCTTTTAAGAGAGAGAGTGTGAGTCTATTTTGAACACAGTTACTGAATGAGATGTCCTGCTTGTTAAATTATTATCCTTTAATTGTGATTTTAGTGGTTTCTAGTCCTTCCAAAGGTAGTCAAAGCTGAAAATGTTATGAAGTTACATTAGTTATACATGGTAGAAATAAATGAAAAGTGCAAAATCTTTCCACTATTAGGACTGTGTGAATAGGCTGGAACACTCCTGGCATCTGCTCGAATTTCTGATAGACTTGGAAATACGGTTAATTTAAGACAGAGCAGCACAATGACAAAAATGTATGGTAGCAACATAAAGCTAACTGAATGAAATGAATGGTGAGAAATGAATTATCCACTTTTAGATTTTTGGTTTAGTTTTAAAGCTATAAACACAAAAATGTAAAAATTTCCTTAATTCTTCACTACAAAAAAACCCCCACAAAATAAAAGTTACAGTTTCTTTCCTTGCCCTTTGAATCCTATTATCTAGAGGAAACACTTGTTAGAAATTTAGTACCTATTTCTGCATTCCTCTATGTATGTTTACATATCCTTTTAACAAAACTGAGATCATGGTACATATCTAACCCGCACATTGCTTTTTTTTTCATCTTAAGTGATTATCATGGCAAATACAAAATAATTTTAAAAACTGAATAGTAGTACAGCCATACATTTTTATTGTACCATTAGAGTAAGACATATATTGGCACCAAGGAAAATTAATACCCACAGATAAAATTATTTAAAAGCTGCTTTATAATTACTTTTAAAATAATATTGTTTTTCTTTTCTTCTTAAAAATATTTACTGTGGAAAATATAGATGTAACCTATTCTTTTCCATTAATAGTACAAGAGCTATATTTATGTTTTTGTAGTTTTCTGTCATATACAATTTAGCAAGGTGCATTCATTGAAAGATTTGCATATATCTTTAAAGACGTTATAATCAATAATATTACTGTGTATGAAATGATAATTTTAAGGTTTTACTACAATGTATTTAGTGATCATGATGAAATCATCCCCAATCCCTTGCCTCAGGGACTTTTTAGAAGTAAGAAGTTAGAGCTATCCAGGGTGGAGATGACTTTTGGAAATTTGAAATGGGGCTAGTTTAAACTGAGAAATATTGGTAAGAGTAAAACACACACAGGATTGCAAAGACTTAGCATGAAACAGGAATACGAAATAATCTTATCAATAATGTTATACTGCTTCTATGTTGAAATTAAAACATTTTGATACATTAGACAAATGAAATATATTACTAAAATTAATCTCCTCTGTTTCTTTTTACTTTTGCAATGTGGCTACTAGAAAATTGGAAAGTATTTTTGCAGTCCACATTATATTACTATTGAACCGTGCTAGTCTATAGTCTTGGTTTTGGTGTGTTTTATTTCTTTGTATTAATATACTTCTCCTCTTTGAGAAATAAAAATGCAAAGTGAACTTAAAGAAGGGGTGACTCACTGAACAAACTTACTGGCCTAGATACAGCCAAGAATTTTTTCAAGTGCTCAGGGAACCCACTGTAGATGCCAGAATCAGAAAAGTAGAAGCCCACACGGCTGATGGAATAAATTTCCATCTTCCTTCACTGTCTTCCTTTTATGATAACTATGTGACATTGAGGAACCAGCCAGTGTGACAGTACACAAAGGCTAGGCAATTGGCTATTTCTACACTTTACCTTTATGCAAAAAAGATGAATAACAAGTAAGAAAACATCAGTGCAAAGGTCTAAATGTTAGTGTCCCCGTCAAATCCGTATGTTGAAATCCTAACTTCCAAAGATGATGGTATTAGGAGGGTGGGAATTATTATTTAATATTCTTATAGAAGACACCCAGAGAATCCCTTGCCTCTTTCATCACGTGAGGACACAGCAAGAAAGCACAGGCTAGGAACAAGGAAGAGGGGACTCACCAGAATACAATCATGCTGGCACCTTGATCTTAGACTTCCCAGCCTCCAGAACTGTGAGAAATAAATTTCTGTTGTTTATATGTTACCCAGTCTCTGGTATTTTGTTTTAGCAATCCAAACAGACTAAGCTAATCAGCATTCATTAAAACCAAAAAATTGTTTTTGGGTCATGCATAAATCGAATACAGTTTTCTAACTCTATGAATTCGAAGGTAAGCACTGGAGTTCTTTCTGAATCAAAGAAAGATCCCACATAAGTATGATTCAGTTTTCATTACAGCATAGCTTAAACTTTTCTAAATATTGACAATTAATAATCCCAAGAAGTTGATACACAAAATTCTTCAGAAAACAGAGTATTCAGTTGATTAGTTTACCTTGTTTTTAAACATGCTGAAGAATAGCTATATTTCTGTCAGTCAGAATATTTTAAAATTTAGCTTTGGGTAGAAGCAGGGTGGATTAACGATCACTAACAGATATGATAATCAAGGTATTTGAATTCTTAGCTGTCACTGGTTAGGTGGCCTTTTACAAGCCGACTACCTTCTGGATCTTTCTGCTCTTCAGCTGTAAAAGTTACGTTTGTATTAGGGCAGCTAAAATGCTGCGTTTTATTTTAAAATGTTCTCTAATACAATTCTTAAAGAATTCTTAAGGAAATTTAACCAAGAATATAAATTGTAGAGAAGGAAAAAGTTATAAGTAACAGTCAAGTCTCCCCATCCAGAAATGCTCCCAGGGAATTTTCAAGGATTCCAAAGAATTCTGTTTTGAATATGTTTTCGATTGAGCTTGTCTGAGTGGCAGTGTGAGCTCTCTGAGTATCAAATCAAAGTTGAGCACTGAATGACACAGTTATTTGCCATTCTTAACAGTAACATGTCTTTGAATGAAGTTTATCACTTTAAATTATGACAAACCTATTTTAAGTTTTGTCATTATAAATATCAAGAAAGGTATGCACCCTCATACAACCATCCCACTGGCATTTGCCTTCTGCTTATTCTAGGTCTCCATGTCCATCCCATAGACCTGCTGCAGGGGCAACTTTTAGGCAACAGTGTTTGGCACATGACCCTTCATATTCAGCCTAAGCTGAGTGGATCTGGAATAGATGTGACTCATAGGCAACCAAATAACAAGTCGACCAATGATTTATGTTGTGACAGGATTCAAGAAATATGAATTGAGCCTCTCAACTTTCTTCTCTGGGGAATGTGATCTAAGAATTGAGAAGAGAATGAAATGATTTCCAACGGGAAATGTACCTGGAAAACCAAGAAGTAGAAATGAGCTCTGAGGTGGGGTTGAGAATGTAGATTTGTTAAAAAACTGAACAGATCTGATGAAAAGACAGGAAGATTCCATTACAAAAATGCTAAACTAAGCTGTGGTCAATGTTATTTTTAGTCATTTTTTTATTGTTCTATTACATTTAATACCAAAAATTCTTAACTAAATGATTTATCACCAATCATGTTGTTCATTAATTGTTATATTTTTATAAAACACTGTATATACACTGGATTTGACACTGCCTCTTTCCATCATGTATGAGTTTGTTTGCATTTCTGTAAATTGGGGACAATTAAAAGCTATCATGGGATTCCACTGGGAATCAAATAAAGTTATACAGGCAAAGAATCTTTCGACTGGTGGGTAAAGGGCTTTTAGGATATATTAATACTCAGTTCTCAACCAACCATCTTGTCAAATTCCTAGCTTTTCACTGGGACATATTTTGCAATTGCCCTTTGTCTTGACAAGGAAGATAAGTTCTGAGTCTGGGACTGTGTGAAATAAGCTGTGCAGACAGACCACTATATTTTAAAATATCATGAATTTTTAAAGAAATCAGGTGTTGGCTACAATTGGGGTTTTTTTTTCCTTCTTTATGACATGACATCTTGAAAATCCTCTCATGCAAATGAACTTCAACTACAACAAAATAAGGGCCATTACCCTTAGCAGAATAACAAAACCTCTCTATGCCACCACATTCATCAGGTAACTTCCGATTGTATCCAATAATTTCGTACCGAAAAAAAAAAGCATGTGATAGTCACAGAACATAACCAGAAATACAGCTTATACTAGACAAAAAGTTACTTCGCAGGTTTTTGTGGTTCTACTGGTCAAAATAAATACATTAATAAATTATTTAAATTAAGCTTTTATTGGTGACCCAAATCCTTTTTAACTGAAGGAGTGGTGCTGAGATTGAGCCCTGATTACTACAGTCATTATAAACATCCTTGAAACATTTATGTGAAAGACCACCAGAGGAATGAGGTGTAATACAAAGAGTTAAACTGTGACTGGACACATCATAACGTAAAGCAGGCAGGGCCTTCAGGATGCTGCTTTAGTGAATACTCCAGGGACCGAAACAGTTTAGATGCGGCTGTTGATGCTAATATCTTTCATGTTCACAAAGTCAGAAAAGAAATTTTTCCTTCCCCCAGGGCGCCTGGGTGGCTCAGTCATTAAGCGTCTGCCTTGGCCCAGGGCCTGATCCCAGGGTCCTGGGCCCAAGCCCCACATCGGGCTCCCTGCTCCGCTGGGAGCCTGCTTCTTCCTCTCCCACTCCCCTTGCTTGTGTTCCCTCTCTCGCTGGCTGTCTCTCTCTCTCTCTGTCAAATAAATAAACACAAAATCTTTTAAAAAAAAAAAAGAAAAGAAAAGAAAGTATTCCTTCCCTATATAAACTAGGGATTTCTTTTTTCTTTTTTTCTTTTCTTTTTAAAAATTTTTTTAGTTGGCACAAGAAAATGCAAGGGAGAGAAACTGGGAATTGGTGCAGGTCTACAAAAAATGACATTATTAGATCTTTACCTTCTCTCACTTTATCATTGGACTAGGGATGATTCATAAACATCCTCTTGAGATTCCCACTGCCTTAAATAAAAAGAATTTGGACTAAATGTTATTTGGCTGATCAGATAGTATTGAAATTAGAATCACACTTAGACTTATGCATTATTTCCAAGATGCCAAATAAATCCAGATAGATGGGAGAGAAAAGGGAAATGAGTTCATCCTTAAATATGTTATGAGATAAACTTTCAGTAAGTTGCATTCAAAAAGAAAGTAGAGAAACATGAGAATAATAGCGCATACTAAAAATTCATCCAATTCCAAAAAGTGGAAGGGGAACATTTCAAACTGCCTAAACAGTACATGTGCATTTTCCTTATTCTATGATCATGAAATGAATAAAATAAGACAAACACATGCCTTTTCCATATCGTTGTGTGCTTAATAAGAAGTGATCTGTCAGCGTCACTTTAAAAGTCTAGTTGAACAGACTGGATCCTTATCCTCCACATGCTTACAAATAGAGGGAGACAGTCACTGACATGCTTAAGCTCCACTGTATCCATCTTTCAAATTGATGTCACCTGGGAACAGTCTGTAAGGGAGGGGGAAGAATGCTTCTCTGAAGTGCCTAAACCACAGGACATTCACAACAGAGCTCAGGGACATTTATCTACTCAATATAGTTAATGGTTGACTTACATTTAAAAATTTTTTATTACAAAACAATCTCTGAGAATCAAAAAACCGAATTCCAAATAAATACCAAATTCAATACCAAATCAATTGAGGTATAAACAAAGACTGAAATAACCTTAGGAGGAAGAGCAAAGGTAACAATAACATATGTAATCTAATGTACTTCTTTTTCATAAACATGTTTGTCCTCCAACCTTATTAATTTAATCATTGCCCTGGCATCTGGCCCAACCTAAAGCACAATCTTTGAACAGTTCTCTGCAGCTGTTTGAGAGCTGCAGACTGATGGCAACATGGGATATCACTAGGTGCTGGAATTCAAAAACCAATTAAGATTAGTACAAGTTCACATCTCCCTATCTCCAAGGGTACATTCTTTCTCATTTTGAAAGAATATCCATCTGTATTATTTAGCATCCTTAATATTAAAACAACAACAGCAAACCCTGTACTTCTAAGAGTAGAGAAATATTAGATTGTGTTGTTGAAGTAATATTTTTTATTCCCCAGTTACATGGCAATTTGCGGGGGGGATGAGTAACTAATTTTCTCTTTTGGAAAATCTTCAAATGACACAAAAATTAAGGTTTAAGAACTCAATATTAGATTTGAAGATGGCACGAAAACCCTCAAACTCAATGGTCACTTAAAATAAGACTGACTCTAAATGTTAACCAGGGACCTTGTCCAGATTATTTCACTCCTTGGATAAATGTGCTATTAGTGACAAACTTTCTAACTCTCAGGCTGGAGTGTTAATGTACGGATTCCTTCTCCTTATAGCATATTCCAGGTGGTCAGTTCGCATGCATTATGAAGAATAGTGAAAGCTTTATATATATTTTTTTATCTGGGAAAATGTATATTACTTTACATCACATTTGATTTCTCAAATGAATTACTGTAGCCCTTTGAAAAAATTTTGAAAATACATCTTTGGAGTTCACTATATTAGTCATGTCTTTTGGTGCTCTTTATTTTCATTTTTTGACAATAACAAAATTACCTAATGTCATTTCAAGTTCATCCTATTCCATTTACACATGTACACAGAGCTGGGATAATTCACTTATGTAGCTCAACATCTCCTTTGTTGCCCATGGTAAATGTACAGATTTCTCCCTCAAGGAAAGAAACTCTTTCATAAAATAATTGCATATTCTGCTCATTTTTTCTCTTTGCTGATGCTTTTGTGTTGTTATTACACCCTGTCAGATTAGTAATTAGCATGCAGCCTCCATATGACATAAATGCATTTTTCCTGCTTTCGTAAAAGCCCCTTTAGCGACTTATAGTATATAATAACTCTAGATGGAAAAGAAAGAGGAAATAAATAATATAACAGGAATAACCGTAAGAGCAAGTGCAGCATTAGGTTGGTGCATTTCTTTAGATCAAGGAGTTGCATTGCAATAGCTTTCTGAAGAATGTGCTGGACCCTAGAACAGGTGACTCTGTGTGGACCTTTGCAATTAATTTTTTCTTCTTTCTATTTGAATAAGTAATTGAATTAACAGCCTTGATCATAATATGATGGAGAAAAGTGGGTGAGAAAGGAGAATATCCATTAAAAATATTCTGAAAAGTAAAAAAAAAAAAAATAATGAAAGGTTAATACACAGGTGTACCTTAAGTGAAGCCTAAGGACTGACAAGCCTTAAACAGTCATTTTTGCTTATTAGCGTCTGATTGAGATTATGTACACTGAAAATGAAATTACGGGAGGGTTGACTAACACATACATTTGGGAGCACGTTTAGTCTGCTTGGATATCTTTTTCAAAAGAAAATAACTCAATAAGCAATAACCAAGGTGAAATGATTCTGTGAAATTCCTGCACTAAAATCGTGGAACAGGATTGGTTACTTTGTTTATAGAGCCCACTGCAAAAGGAAAACGCAGGGCCACTTGTTCAAAATTAGATTTTCAAAACGGCAATAGCAGAGCTTTAAACCAAGTAGGGGGCCCATCCAAGTGCGGGGACCTAAACTCTATGTGTCATATGCCTATGACGCCGGCCTTGCTTCCGAAGGCTGACTCCACTGGTCTGACCTGAGGCTACTCTCCAATGAAGCCAGCACTGAAAGCAAGAACTCATAGCACAATGGAGTCTCGTCTTGATTCTGATCCTGGCTCCACTGCCCAAGTGTGACCTTGAGCAAGTTATTCACCTAAACCTCAGTTTCTTCACCCCTAAAGCAGAGATCGTAATGCATAAAAAGCACCTTTCATAGTACCCACTATATAGTAAGTACTCAGTAAATGCTGTGTTTGCCTAACCCAGCATCACACATCTATCATCTAACAATCAAACATCACAACTCATTGATTTTGAGTCAGGAAAGAAAATAGTTTGCACCTGGATATTTCTGGTGCAATTGGTGCAAACATCATCCGTATTGATGTTTTCCTTAAATGTAGTGTAATAGCATAAAAGAGAACTACAGCTTAGTTAGCATTTGCATGCTTTTTTTCTTTTGATTGAAATACCCATTCACAATAGAAATTAAATCATATTGTACATCTTAAACTTATGCAGTGTTGTATGTCAATTACATCTCAATAAAACTGGAAAAAATAAATCCATAGAAGGCTAATAAAAGTTAATTTTTTCTATTTAATTAACATCATCTAAAAACAACTACCGCCCAGGACTGTGTTAAGTAGCAAAATATGGTAAGTACCTAAAAGAGTTATCAGAATTGTTGAGAAGAGTTCGGAGAGGAAATACCTCTCCCTGGACATGATACTTATTTCATATTTCCAGTGTTAGTGGTGCTGACCATTATAATTACTAATAATCACAGTTATAGCCAAAATTGTGACATGATAGTGACCCATCGACACAGAGCAAATGACTACATTCCTTCAATTCTAACAAAACATCAATTGTAACACACAAAGCACAGATTCACTAACAGCCTTTTGATGGAGAGAAAAATAATTAAAACACTACCACATTGTATGTACTTGTGAATTTTAAGACCCAGTCTGGTTTCTAAAATATTGACATATTTTATATGCATACTAGTACTAAACATTTTATTCACACTATGATCTTATCACAAAAGTTTGTTCATCTATTTGCTCACTTAAGGGGATGTGTGTGTGTGTGTGTTCTTATATAATGTAAAGTATGTTAACATTCTCATGACTACAAAGATAGAAATTATTCACTGCTTCATTAATTCATTCCACAAATATTTATTGAGCACTTATACGTGTCAAGCACTATTTTAGTCATTGGGATTAAAAAAGTAAATGAACTAGACAAAAATTTCTACCCCCATGGAGCTTATATTCTACAGGGGATGATTTTCATTAAGCAAAATGAATAAGTAAAATATAAACTAAACAAGATAATGCTAAACATTATAAAGAAATTTATAGATTTGAAATTTGGAAATTGATGATTTAAAATCGGTGGTCACGGATTATGTAACTTGGAATTCTTCCTTTGATATTCTAATACAAATGGTGACTCATTTGTACTAAGACCTAGACTCTGAACATAATCATGATTTTTTTTTGTTTGTTTGATTAGTATCTGCTATGAGTCCTTCATGAGGCTAGGCATTTGGAAAATTTTTAACTACTAATAAATAATGGTTCTACATTTTAAGATGTGAATTATCTAGCTTGAGAATAAAGAAAAATACATCTGCAAACATTGTACAAGATATTTCATATTTTAAGTGCTGAGTTATATGGTAGATAGCTAAGTACGGACCATGTTGAGAGAAAAAGATAGATAATTCATATTAGATTCTAGAGGACTCATCTCTTCCTTAAGTTAGGGAGACATGTTGCAATTAGGTATGTGTGACAGAGTGTGTGTGTGTCACCTAGTAAATATTGAGAATCACCAGGAATTGCTTGCCTTTTAAACCCAACACCTTTTCTCAGATGTGGGAATATATAGCATAATCAATAAAGGCTGTAAGATGAATGGTGTTCTTTCAGTCCTTCAATCCATCTCTCAAAGGGAGGGGGAGAGGTTTTATAAGGAAGTGGTTCTTATTTTTAAGTAGATTATAATTATATCTCAAAATTTTATTATTTCTATAAAACTCTGTTCATATACAGATAAATCCATACCTACCTTCTCCCAAATTATTGGGTCTATTATTCAAAATCTTTAATGACAGGAGCCTTTCTGTTAAGGTTTTGCTAGAGATTATATTGTTTCTTATTGAAATGTACTGTAATGAATACATTATAAGGGACTTTAAGCTTGGAGGAAAATAATTCTAGAAAGAATACTAAATTGTACATTTCAGGATGGTAGTGTAAGCAGGACAGTAGAGAGTAATCACTCTAATATCCATAGCTTAAGGTTGAAAGTTTAGTACGAATTCTATTTTGTTTTATTGGCTTGTTCTCAAAACTACTTTAAGTTCACTTATACTAAATCTCCACATTTGGATACTATGATCTAATTATCTGTACCATCGTTGACTGTGTTGAACCACACACAAATTATTTTTTTTATCCCACATAACTCCAAGTTCTAATTAAAATTAGGCCACGCTAATAAGATATCATAGTCACAATAGTTCACATTCTTACAATTGTATTTTTAAAACTCAGGTAGAGTAAAAATACTGTTTCAGTGAGAGGAATCTCATTAACTTTCAAAGAAATAGTAGGTCAGATTTTTGGTATTATATAGGTGAATAATATAACCTTGGAAATACTGAAATCATTTAAATGATTCATAGCTATTAATTTTCATCCAGCAGATTTTTAAAGGATTTCATGATAAAACATATTTTTATAATAATAGGCTTATTCATTAAATGGTATTTGCATGTTTAAATAGATAAATTACAATAAATGGAGAGGATGGCATTCTCATAAAAAAAACAAGCTAACTATAAGATAAAGCATACTGTTTTCTGTGTTTGAAATAATAAACATTCATGTTTCTCACTTCTGAGTGAATACATGATGGGTTCTTTTTTAGTTCATTCATATACTAACCGACTTTCTCTCAGCCAGTCACTGTTTTAAGCTCTGGGCTGTCAGGACACAGCGTTAACAACATGGTAAAAATCTTTGCTTTCCTACAGTTTAAATTCTAGTAGGAGAGACAGATCATAAATAAATACATACATAAATTACTAAAATTTCAAATAGTAGTAAGTATTATAAAGAGAAACAGAGTAAGAGAACGGTAGTGATAAAAGAGAAGGACTATTGTAAGGAGGGTGGTCAAGGAAGGCATTTCAAAGAGATGATGAACTGGCAGAAACCTGGAAGACACGACTTTGGAAACTATTTGAAGATCTGAAAAAAAAGCATCTAGGAGAAAGAACAAGTACAAAGATCCCAGGTCAGGAATGAACTTGGTGCCTTTGAAAAGCAATATTAAGATGATGAGCCTAGTGTCTAAGGAAGAAAGAGCAGGAGCCTCGGTCAGAGAAGAAGGCAGGGGTCAACTCAGGGAAGGCCATGTAGGCTGTGCTGAGGCGTTTGGGTTTCTTCCAAGTATGATAGCAAGAACTGAGCAGCATTGAATAGGATTCTGATGTGGTTTACATATAGTTTAAAAAAGAGCACCTAGTTTCTGCAAGGCAAGGACTGAAGAAGTGAAACAAGGTTGTTGCTGGACTATAGGCAAATGATGAAATGGCATGCATTATGGTACTCAGGGTACTAACAGTCTAGGTGGTAAGATATAGTGCACTATTGTGCTGCTCAGAAATCCCAGTGTGTGTTTCCCTATCAGAGAGAGGGAGATAAATTTGTTTGATGATGCTGGTTATGTCCAAAGAAACTGACTTAAATGATATGAATGGAAAGAAACAATCATATTTCAAGGTTAATCACTGGCCTACTTTTAGACAGTTACAAAACTCACAATTATTTGAGCACAGTCTTTACATCAGGTAGTAAGTAGGGAAAAAATGTCCAAGGAGAAATATTTTGAACAGTGGTTATTTATTTCTGTTGTCTGAGGAAAAGGAAGTAGATATATTGTATAAATAGATAAGCTGAGATTAAGCTCCTAGATATACCATTAAAAAAAGAAAAAGAAAAAAGAGAAGCTTGCAATCACTGCCCTAGACTATGTATTTATGATCCCCTAAACAACATCTATGTGCAATAATAATGGCATAAAAGTGATGGTTACATTTTTGAGTGTGAGTTACTAGACATACTGTTAGGTGATTTGCTTTATCTCAATTACTCCTCTCCTCACTCTGTGATGTGGACATTATTATTACCCACGTTTCTAAAGTTGAGGACATTCAGGCACAGAATGTTTAGGTAAGCTGCCTACCCAGAGTCGCAGAGCCAGTAACTGGTAAAGTTGGGGATCAAGCCTGCACCCAGGTATGTTTGCTCTTCACCACTGTGTGCTACTATTGGTTAATTTAGCGAACTTACTTTCTCTTGAAAAGGTAAAAATAAGCAGCTGATGAAGACTTTGCCTGTTCCACTGGTTCTTTTGAAATACAGACACAGCGTCTGTTTGGTAGCAGCTAGGAGACAGCTTCCAGAACAAATACATTCGCTGCAGGACGTGAACTGACCATTTTCAAGTCAGCGAGTCAATACAACCACCAAGGACGTAAACACACCAAGTGACAGCATAATTAATCCTTTGTACACAATCAATGAGGAATAGTAATGTTTCTTGGGAAATGGAATATAGTAGAATGAGCCTGAATTTTCCCTGAGCACAGATGTCGAGTCACCATTCAATGAATCCTCCCTGGAGGAGACTGTAACAAATACAGGAAACCTCTCAAGGACAGCCGCAGTTGTAAATTGTGGGCTATAAAAATAATAATATAAATATTGTGCCAACATTTATAATTTATTTGTTGTACTCACAGGTGAGAAATAGGGGTTAGCTGGCAGGTCTAATTTGAACTAGTGTTGGCAAACCCATGCTGCACACTAAATCATTGCTTTCTGTGTTTCCTTTAGCTTAAAAATATATAATAAAGCTCAAACAAAGCGACTTCCTTTGGACAAATGAAGCTGTGGGCACAGATTTTTGCAATGGTACATTATAAAGTTATTGGAGTGCTAGTGCATTGACATTTTTTCTTCACTTGGAGTGGAAACTTTATGCAGTTAGAACATTAGGTGAAGGCATAAAAGCAAGACAGAATTATTTAAAAAACACACAAAATTGCATTGTTTGGTTTAATTTGGTTGAAACTTACCATTGGAAACTCAAAATCACTAACTGAAGAAGGACATTATTGTGACAGGAAGGGGTCATTAAAAGAACACAGAACTGAATAATTCAATAAGTTTTTATTTAATAAATGGAATAATATATATATTATATATATTATATAAAATATATATATAATATATATATAATATATATATAATATATATATTATATATATATATTATATATATATATATAACATAGATCTCAAAAGATCTTTCAGGGGATTTCAGCTGTGTCTTAAACTAATAATCTTGGGCAAGTCACAGAGTTCCCAAGAGCCAGTAGATAGTTTAAGTAGTGCTTGCTACTTCAGACTCTGGAATAAAAAGTGAGATATATCTAAGAGAAGGGAATAATGCTTTGTGTTCAATGGTGCCCTCCAGTTCCCAGCTGGGCAGTATTGGTAAGCTTTTCAGTCTCTATGGACATGAGTTACCCCATCTTGTTAATGAGGGTAATAAAACTTACCTTTGAGAGTTTTTTAAGGATTAATGAAAATATTGTGATGCATGTTAATTTCTGAGTACTGTGCCTTAGAGAAAGCAAGAGCTTTATCATTGTTAGCATTGTACATTTTCTGTAGATCATAAAAGGTCATATACCTTCAGTAAACATTTACTGAACAAAGGAATAAGTATCGTTAGAAGTTCCACTGGATCTTTACCCGTTTTCTGTTTAGAACTACTTTACTATAGTTTGTAAGTTTGTACAAACTGATGATATGATGAGTAAGGCACAAAAAAGACAAATCTGCTATTTCTGTCTAAGGATATTAGGCTAGCGTACACAGAAATGTTTGAGGACTACCTTATCAAACGCATTAGCTTTTGTGAAGCGGAACATATGTGACAACACCAGACTCCATAAGCAAAGAGACAGAGCACTGGAAGAATAAGGGCTATTTGGAGACCTCCCAGAGTTAACGGATGATGAGATGAAAGGATGTGCTAGTGAACAGAGAGGAAGATGGAGGGAGCAGAAGAGGTAATAAATGACGTTTAACTCTCATCTTTAATTAATAAAATCTTCCTGGAACATGGTGTTAAATAAATAAGAATTTATTTATTTATTAATGTTTTGATTTTTGGAGGAAGAGTTCAGTAAGTTTGAATGTAAAATAAAAAGTCACCAAGAAAACATTCTTCCCTCTGACTATCAATAATCATGTGTTTACTGTTTCAGTCCTAAGCCAATTTAGTCTCTTATCGCATACAAAGCTTATGAAAGGCAGGCCATCTTGTCCTGATAAAATGATCACAGAGGGCCTTTTGGGGAATATTAATCGGACAGAGATGAGTCAGGTGGAGTGAACAGCTTGGAAAGAAAAGGGGAGACCCTCAAGGAAACAACTTCATTAGCCCAGGGGTTAAGTGGCAAAAGCCTCAGCAAGTGTGATGACCTTACTGGAAATAAAATAAAACAGATGGTGTGGGAGGGTAGGCTGGGGTAGCTAAATACTGCATGTATCTAGTAGGAACATGCTTCCTCATTTTCTTTCATGATTAATTGAAAGGCATGTGATAACTTGAAGTATGGATGGTGAATTTCAACCATCTCTGATGTGATTATAGCTGTGTTATTACTGGTAGAGGGTGGTAACATTGCTGAATATCCAAAAAATAAAAAGAAGTCTTCGAAGTTGAAAATATAAAATATTGTCTTATAGTTTTAATATACCAGAAGTCTTTCAATAATTAAATAACATCATATGTCTTCTATCTGGGGGTAAAAAATTGGTCCTGAGTATTCTCATAGCAGAAATGG
This sequence comes from Ursus americanus, assembly GCF_024610735.1. Lineage (NCBI taxonomy): Eukaryota > Metazoa > Chordata > Mammalia > Carnivora > Ursidae > Ursus > Ursus americanus. The sequence continues at coordinate 12,724,937 of NC_142141.1, forward strand.
TAATATTAGTAATTAGTTCCCTAGAAATAATTTCTTTTTGTCATATTTTGAAATAAAAATTAATCTCTAAAATAGTTAAGAGGCTACAAAAGACAGGGTCTTCCCTTTTTAAATGACTGTAAATTATGTATATATTTCAGCTTTGGGACATATATCTTAGGCAATGCGTATATTTATCTCAGATCCTCTCCACTTTTTGAGTCCAGAATCCTGCTGGCAAATTAACAATAGAATGTTAGAGAAGGTTATAACAGTTTAAACATCGGTTTGTCTGCATTTATCCAACTCCGTAATCTCTACTGTGGATATATTAGATTTGTTTGTATTTTTTAAATCTCATTACAACTTTTTTGAAAACAGGAAATTGCTTCTACTATGAGAGATCAATGTGCTCTTGACTCCAGCATTTCAACAATGGCTTATCTGTGCTGATGTGGTAATGGAGATCAGGCGGATATGAGAATGAGTTTGGGTTCTCTAACAGGCTTTGAAAAAAAAAAGTCACTCAGCAGAAAAACCACAATAATTATGAATTCCTAAACTTAATGATGCTTATCCAATTAGATTGTTCAACTACCCAAAGAAGCAAACTCTCAGGTTCATATCTAATTTGTTGTAAAATTATTTTTTTGAGCGGGAGGGGGAAAGGAAGAGCACTTATGAGATCTAAGACGAACAGATTTAATTTAGAGAAAACTGTATTATATAATGCCCTGTAATTAGAAATGGAAAAAAAGTCTTCAAGATTTATCCCAAAACATAAGCCAAACCATTTCAAAATGGAAATGATTCTAGAAATGTGAATCTAGGATTTTTTCATTTTGTTTCATCTTGGTCAGAAATAGCATGGGATGAATTAGGTGAACATTTGCTTCTCATTAGAGCCAGTTAACCCACTCACAAAATAAAGTGATATGGTCAAGTTTGCTATAGATTTGTGTCTTCTGCCTAAACCATTCACTGTGACTTTTGATCCAATCCTACTGCCCAGATTACTATTCTTAATCCTTTTTCTCCCTTTCTAAAAAATGTCATCCATTTCTAGGATTTAGCGCCACACCTTAAAGCTTGATTTTTAGCCGTCTACTGAATTCTACCTAGAAGTTCCATAAGCAACTCAAACATCATATACTTAAAAATGTGCAAAGCATTTACCTAACCCTAATAAAAATTCTCCTACTTTTAAGTTTCATTTCTAGTGCAACTTATCATCAACCCTAAATTTATTGGAACTCTCCTCTCTAATTATTCACCTACAAATGATGCCCAATGAATTTTCTTCAGAAATTTTTCCCCAAGTTGGGGCAACCCCCCCTCCTATTTAGGCTTTCATTAACTTTCAGTAAAATCAGAGGAATTCTCAAAGCTTAATTGGGTCTTTCTGCTCTCAATCCTCTACTTCCTTGACAAAGTGGCCTTGACAAATTCCATAGGTTATCCCTTCTTTCACTGCCTGAAATCCTTTGATGATTCCCATTGCCGGTAGGATAAAGTATGGAGCCCTTAGCATGACTATGAGGATCTTAATGAATTCGCAATAATGTTAAATTGCCAAACCTCCCAGTTCCCTCCTTCTTCAGACCTACTTCTCATTTCGCAGAAAATATTTTTGCTTTTAGTTGTGTAAATAAATTCTGGATACATCACATTAAGAAACTTATTACCTGGGGCACCTGCGTGGCTCAGTTGTTAAGCATCTGCCTTCAGCTCAGGGCATGATCCCAACGTCCTGGGATCGAGGCCCGCATCGGGCTCCCTGCTCTGCTGGGAGGCCTGCTTCTTCCTTTCCCACTCCCCCTGCTTGTGTTCCCTCTCTTGCTGACTGTCTCTCCCTCTCTGTCAAATTAATAAATAAAATCTTAAAAAAAAAAAAAAGAAAGAAACTTATTACCTCAATATACTGAACCTAAATTCTAAGTTTTTTTCTATCATACAAGGTACAATAAAACAGCATTAACAAAATAATAAAGTAAAAAATTTACACAAATATCCCAAATTCCACTTTGTCTAATCTGTTCTTAGTCTTATCTATGAATAAAAGCATTTTTTAAAAATAGTTGTAGTTACAAAATGGGTAAAATTTTGTAATTTTGTTCAGATAATTTTTAATATAAACATATTTTACTCTAGGATTCCTTTTCTGCAGTTAACTTTCTGTTGAATTCTCATTCACATCTTGAAGGACCCAGACTCTTGCCTATCAGTACCAATGTGAAGCCTTCCTTGACTTGTGTGGGAATTATAATTGGAAATTTTAATATTCCTTTCTTAGTAAATGATAGAAAAGGAGACAACCAGTAAGTATATGAAAGACTTAAAAAGCACTATCAACCAGTTTGACCCACTGACATCTATAAAACAGTCCATTCAACAAGAGCATAATACACATTCTTTTCAAATGTACACAGAATATTCATCAAGGGGGCGCCTGGGTGGCTCAGTCATTAAGGGTCTGCCTTCGGCTCAGGACATGATCCCAGGACCCTGGGATCAAGTCCCGCATCAGGCTCCCTGCTCAAGGGAAGCCTGCTTCTCCCTCTCCCACTCCCCCTGTTGGTGTCCCTCTCTTGCTGTGTCTCTCTCTGTCCATTAAATAAATAAAATCTTACAAAAAAGAGAGAGAATATTCATCAAGGAAGGCCATATTCTAAGCCATAAAACAAGTCTTCATACATTTAAGAAGATTGAAATCATACAAAATATGTTCTCTGACTATAATGGAGTAAAATTACAATTCAACAACAAAAAGAGCTTTGGAAAATCTCCAAGATATTAGGAAATCAAACTCCTTTTAAGTACTTAATAGGTCAGGGGCGCCTGGGTAGCGCAGTCGTTAAAGCGTCTGCCTTCGGCTCAGGGCGTGATCCCGGGGTTCCGGGATCGAGTCCCACATCGGGCTCCTCCGCTGGGAGCCTGCTTCTTCCTCTCCCACTCCCCCTGCTGTGTTCCCTCTCTCGCTGGCTGTCTCTCTGTCACATAAATAAATAAAATCTTTAAAAAAAAAAAAAAAGTACTTAATAGGTCAAAGCAGAAATCAAAAGGAAAATCAGAAAATGTTTTGAAATGAAAATTAAAACATAAAATATCAGAATTTGTAGAGTGCAGTAAAAGCAGTACATAGAGAGAAATGCATAGCAGTAAACATTTATATAGATCTTCCTTGACTTATGATGGGATTACATCCCAATAAACCCACCCTAAATTGAAAATATTGCTGTCAAAATGCATTTAGTACACCTAACCTACTGAACATCATAGTTTAGCCTAATCTATCTTCTAATCAGAACACTTATACTAGCCTACAGTTGGACAAAATCAGCTAACACAAAGTCTATTTTATAATAAAGTGTTGAATATCTCATATAACTTAATGAATACTGTACTGATAGTGAAAAACAGAATGGTTATAAGATTGTTTACCTTCCTGATCACATGGCTGCTTGAGAGCTGCAGCTTAGACCACTGCCCAGCATCGCCAGAGAGTACTGTACCACATATCACCATGCCAGGAAAAAATCAAAATTCAAAATCTGAGGTATGGTTTCTACTAAATGTGTACCAGTTTCACACCATCATAAAGTGGAAAAATTGCAACTCAGGATTGTCTGTGCTAGAACACATCAAAGGACTTAGTGAGTGATTTAAGATTCCAACTTTAAAAACTTAAGACAAAAGGGTAAATTAAAACTGAGCAAAAGAGCAAATTAACCCAGTAAGCAGAGGGAAAAATTTAAGTAGAACAGCAGAAGTCAATGAAATAGAAAAAAGTAAGAGAAAGAGAAAATCAATAAAACCAAGGGCTGGTCCATTGGAAAAAAAAAAAACAAAATGGACAAATCAATTACCCAACTGATAAGGAAAAAAGTGAAAAGATTTGAAAAGACACAAATTACCAATATTAGGAATGAAAGAGGGACAAATACCTCAGATAGTGAAAGGATAATTACAGAGTATATGAACAACTGTATACCAATGGATATGATTTTAGATGAAATGGACAAATTCATTGCAAGCACAAACTACAAAAGCTCACTCAAGAAATTGAATTTAGAGTTAAAAACCTTGCCACAGGACTGGGAATAATACCAATTTTTCACAAATCCTTTCAGAATCCAGAAGAGAAATTCACTTCTTGGTACTCTACCTACGCTCAATATGAAAACAAAACAAAACAAAACAGAACCTAGAAAGTTCTAAGAACAATTGTTTTGCTCCCATTTAAAACCTGGAGGCCAGCATTACTCTGATAACAAAACCCCAAGGCACTACAAGAAAAGAAAATTACAAATATACCTCATAAGCATAGATCTAAGAATATGTAACAATATTTTAGCAAATTGTATATAGCAATATCAAAAATAATAAGAAATCATAAGCAAGTAAGATTTATTCCAGGAATGAATGCAATTCACCATATCAAAAAAACAAAGAGGAAAATGCTTATGATCATCTCAACAGATGTAGGAAAAGTACCTGTCAAAATTCCATATCCATTCATGATGAAAACCCCTAGTACACTCCAAGTAGAAGGCAATTTCCTCAACCTAATAAGGACATCTAAAAAACAACAGCAGGCTCTATACTAAGATCAGGAACAAGGCAAGAATATTCATAATCATCACTTTTACTCAAATCTGAAATGAAAATGTATGTCCAAACAATGGAATTACCCTCGGGGGAGGGGGGGAAGGAACAAATTGCTGACACATACAACAACATGAATAAACCTCAAAAGCATTAATTTTAAAAAGCCAAGAACACAAGACTACATATGTATGATTCTACTTACATATGACATTGTAGAACTGCAAACTCTAAAACCTGAGGGCTAGAAAACAGGTAAGTGGCTGCCAGGGCTAGGGAATTATGGGAGTAATTAATACAAACAAGCACAGGGAACTTTTTGTGACAAGGAAAATCTTCTATATCAAGATTGCGGTGGGAGTTATACCACTGTATATAGTCGCTAAAATGTATCAAACTATACAATTAAAATTGGTGAAATTTTATATATAAAATATATGTAAAATTATTTCAAAGGTTAGAAATTTTCTCAGGAAAATTAATTGGGTTTATGTAGGAGGTATTTAGCTACTGATTTTGCTTCACTCCCTTTAGACAATTTGGGTCTAAAAATATTTGTATTCATGATGTAGATGAAAAGAAATGTACTGGTGTTTTTATTAGTGAAAGCATTTTTACTTTAAACATGTTCATTTAATGAATATTATTCATTAAAATGCTGCAGCTTCCCAATTTACCAAGTAGCTCAGCTAAAAGAATTCCTAAACTGCAATATCATTCTATTATCTTCTATCATATAAACTTCAGCTGTGCAGATATGTTATTTTCTTGTATGGATATATATGTAACGCAAGACAGTAACGTCTGGAAGAGACTGTGTTTCATACTGTTTCTGATTAGGTACCAGATACTCCCCAGACTGTGGTGAAATATTTTATTGGTAGTTACAACCAGTGCAATAGATCCTAACTTGTCTTTCATCTGACCTTAAATATAAATGAAAAACAATAAATTTATTTCAAGGTTGTGCTGAGAATAAGCAAGGCCAATTGAAATAGAGGCTTTAAGACTCCACCAATTTATATTCTGAACGAAGCTAAAGAAGGAAAAGAATAAGAATTATCCTTCCTGCTGCTGAATTACATTTAATATGGGAGGACATGATTACAATTTAAAATTTATTTTGGGGGGAAATGAAAAAAAGAACGGCATTCTAATATACATAAAGGGCAATCTGTCATCAATAAATCTTATAAAGTAGCAAATCATAAGCATATGGGGCTGCCTTTTCATAGGCACTAGTTAACATTTCACTTAAAGGTGAATCATTTCTTTCATTGAAAAGCATTCTGACATCTTTCCTATGGGAGTAAAATACTGAAAAGAAAGGCAAGTAACTTTTCCATATACTCTTCTAAAGATCACGGATACTAGGGTAAAACTATAAGAATTTACAGTTAAAACTTGAAATAATCCAACCCAGAATAAGGCATACTTTCAATGAAGGTCAAGGGAATGACACAGATACAGAGCTATAGAATTAACTTGAAGAGCAATTACTTGTAAACAAGCCAAAGTCTTGGCCCATGGGAATTTAGAAATCTTTCTATATCATATACCACCACGTCTATTTTATAGACATGCATGGATAGGAAACTTTCCTTGTTTTTGCTCCCAGTGAAATTTGAATCTGAAAAATCCACAACTCAAGTGTTCCATTTCATTACTGTGTATATTGATTGTTCATGTGTATCCTTCTAAGAAAGCTGAGAAACATGGCTGTTGTAAATCCTCTTATTTCAGACTGATACTCCAGTTTAAAAGGCAAGAGTGATAAAACACAATTAAAATGATTGTTAAAATCATCTTGAATTTTAATTCCTCTAATCGGGAAAGTAAATTTAAGGTAGCCAAGCAAGAAAGAAGAATAATTTCTCTGCCATCTCTGGTTCTTGCATACCAAGCTCTCCCTAAAACACACACAACCATTTGAATGGTGAAATAGCCAGATAAAGGGAAAGGTGAAATATGTTTAGGATTTATTTGAGGGTAAAGCCATCTGAACACAGGTCCCCTTATGCAGAAATGAAAAAGCAAGTAATGGGAGTAGTTGCTAAGATTTTTAGAACATTACAATTTACTTCCATGTCTTCTTTATCTAATTAGCCTTTTTTTTTTTTTTTCCTTAGGAAGTGTGAGCCTTTCAAGTCTTCCCTCTGATGCTAGGCAAAGTAAGTCACAAATTATGACAGTTCGTGCATCTTCTAAGCCTGCTTTCCTTGGAATGGGAAGTTGGAATACTGATTACCTAACCAGTTTCTAGGGACTCTGCTTTCCCCCTTCTCTAACTGGAAGTTCTGTTAGTTCCTATTCAATAATTTTACTTGTATAATTTGGCTTTGGAAAATTAGGCTTATCTAACTCTCCATGGCTTTCCGAACTTAAATATACCGTTTTATTAAGTACACGTAGCAATATAGAGTGTTGTTGCATTAAAAATTAGTTTTGTTTTGATGTTTTTATGTTCTTTTAACTCAAGAAGTTTTATATATTTTCCAAATAATGTGAAATAAGACATTTTATACGTTTAAAACTGTTTGATAAAAAACACAATTTATTTGCTTCATCTTTTCCATTGTTCCTTCCACCATCCTAGTTAGTTGCATCAATTCATCCTTAAAATAAATATTCACATTCTTCTTCTTTCTAGGCTTTCTGCATCTGTTTTTTTCCCCAAACTTGTCTTTCATACCACCACCAGATTAATCTTCAAAAATGCTGTTTAATGCCTTCATGAATAATACATTACCTAGAAGGGAACATCAAGTTTTCCAGCAGTTGAAGGGCTAGTATAATCTGGCTTCAAATTTTCCTTTTCAAAATTTCTCCCATTCTTCTCTGCCTCTAGGAAGAGTCAGTTATGATCCCCAAATTGCATCTTCGCTACTCTGACCCTAGCCTGAGAAATGTTCAACTCGAAGGCTTAGCAGTACAAAGTATTCTTCTATAACTTTTACATCATCTCTGACCTCCAAATTTCTGTAACACTATCACTTACTTACCATTTACTCTTCACTATAGTAAATCCGAATTAGATACGTGAATACATTTTCATGTGCATATAGATACAAATGATAAATTCATACATATATATACACGCATGATTATACAATGAACACATATAAGGTTACCGGTCCAGCACTCCTTTTTCAGAAACTATGGTTCTTATCAGCACTGTCACCGTGAGAATGAGCATTTTATACAGGTTACCCTTTTCACTGACCAGAGTTAGTCTAGAGCTCATATCAATGGCAGAAGAGGTAAATTCTGAGGCTCTTCCCTGGGAATTTTAAAACTTCCAAGAGCATTGAGTAAATCTCTTTCTAATAATTGAATCTTTAAACTATAAACCGAAGACATCCTAGGCATATTTCATGATTATAATGTGTATTGTGGATTACTCAATATCCTTTACGCATTTTAACCTCCTTCGGGAGTGCCTTCCTCAACTACCGAAGCTGACAGGCTTAAACTACCTTTGCAAAGTTCCTTTCAGCCAGGGCTGTAGGTAGGCTTTGGACTCTGCTAATCAAATGTATTTGGATGAGACATAGTTTCAAAATTGAATTCTGGGGAAAGAGTCATAGTATAAGACCTAGGTTTTATTAGTGTGGAGTAGAGCAGAGGCAGAAGGTTCTGCAATCAGCCACTCTACCGGACTTCCGCTTTTGTTGGAAACTTCCCAGTAAGGACAGAGGCAGCAGTGCTCTTGGTGGTTTAATTCTGCAGTGTGCCTTGGGAAGGTGTCCCCAGGAATTCAGCCAAGGTTCTATTTTCTCAGCTTTCCTAATAACCCATGCACCTTTAACAAATGTAATAAATATCTTTCTGTTGTTACTAGCTAGAGAGGTTTCATTTCCAACACTGCCCTCTGGACAAAGCTGGTCTGTAGTGAGAGAGAAGAGCAGAGATAAGAGGCCAAGAGGATACCAATGGCATCTGGTTTCCCAGTTTGAGGTGTATGGCAGCAAGCAGCACACCTGCATTTTCTCTTGGGTTGGTTGTTCAACATTTTCCTGGACCGTATCAGCCAATAAATTATACTCGTTGCTTTTAAATTTTTGTTTGGTTCCTATCATTTTGACCATAAGAATCATAGTTAATACAATGTGTATCACTAATCCCTTCTAATTCTCTGTCACAAAGGGACTATGTGTACCTTAACATCTAGTGTGCATATTTAACATATTTCATGACTAAAACATACGGACTAAAGTTCTAATTGCTGATAATTTTATAAAAGTCTAAGTCAAAATATTTTATTTATTTCTTTTCTCGGTTGTACATTTTTAAGGCTATTATTGATTAACTGTGATTCGCCACAATGAACATTTTATATGACAAATTATTTTGAAAGTTTTGAACTTCTGAAGAAAATCCTGCTCATTTTATGGACTTTGAGTCCATTAAGCCATACCCAGGATAATCCTAATAATTACACTTATTATTCCATCAGTGGGAATGTCAACAATGAAAGCTAAACATATTTTGCATAGGCCAGCAAAGATTCCATTTCTTTGATGAAGAAAATTAGTCACCCAAAATTGAGAATAGCAGTTAAACAGATCCACAGAGAACTATAGAACCTTAGAGGCCTATTAAATATTTGAAGAAAATTTAACTACTGATTCTTCCACTAACCTTCTTAGCAAGCCCCTCCTTCCATTTCCTGAGGGAACATATAGCAATTTCTCCAAGTGCAAGCACCTGATGGAAAGAAAGTATCAGAAAGAGGAAAACTGTTTAACACATAAAGGAACCAGCTAAGACCTTAACCTCATTTAAATAAGCTTGGTCTCGCATGAGGCAGAAAAGAGTTTAATCAAAAAATAAATAAATAATCTGATAACGATCAAACGTCTTGACTCACAACCAAGCAATGAATCACTTCTATTGGAACGACAAGGAGGAGGTTTAGCAGCACTTAAATCAAACTCCAGTTTTTGGGGTGCTTATTTTTACCTCGGTCATAGGATTTAACCTTCAAATGCAACTAAGTGGAAAGCATTTTTCCAGTTTAAATTTAGACATGGAAAAATCAAAGTGAATAAGAGATTGTTTATCTTCTCCAGCAAGTGATGGTAGCATTTATAATTTCATATCACAATAGCTATCCCTCGGTTGGTAAATCTCTGCCTGGAATAAATCAAATTTGTCATGGCCATTTTGTATTTCGTTTGTCTTGTGCTGTTACTAATGTGCCAGGTTTGAAATCTCAGTAACCCTGTATCTGAGCCATGAATTCCTGTGAAAGACAGAAATATTACTCATCTCTTCACATTCTATTTCCTACTTTTATTTTGTTTTTTTCCTTTTCTTCTTTTTTTTTTTTTTTTTTTTTTTTTTTACAGTATGGAGTCTTCATGATGTGAGTAACACCATCAAAAAGGTTTAGCGGTTTTAACTTAGGATCTCTCTTATGTGTGAACAGAGAAGAGGCTGTCTATCTGGGACAATTTGAGAAATGTTATAAAAGATTCCTTCCCCATAAGCTTTCATAATATATCTCTCTCCCAGGCCTCATAAATTCTTACCAGCCATGATTTAATCTATGGTATTGTCTTCGAGTCTCCAGCAGTCTTCTTTCGAAAAACAAATACTCCCAGCAGACAAATTTCAAAATAAGAAAAAAATAAACAAAATCCTAAGCTATTAACACAATTATATGAGCTAATTAATTGGAGATGCTATCACATAGGTTTTCTTGTAAGGTTCTTGGAGAAGGATACAAGGATAATTAGATTTTAACAGGAAAAAGAGAAGTTTAAGGCTACAGCAAGAGGCACTACTCGGTGCCTATTAAAGGCCAGGTTCAGCATGGGGACCTTGATGGCAAGGACGAAGGAATGAAAAGGACTTAAAAGAAGAGAGATAGAGGGTCTTTCACTCAAACACTCTTCTGTCACCCCTCCGTGCTTATTCTACCTTAAGCAGCTTCTGTGAAAATTTTTACCTTAATGGTAAATGGTACTCATTTATGGACTCCTGGTCTGACCACCCTTTCAGGCTTTTTTTACTTGAGTGTGCTAACGTTTCAGGGCACATTTTAAATTCAAACTTCAGTGTTTTTTAAGAGGAAAATAATTTAATAGGAGTAAAACTGGACAGAATAGCTAACCTAATTGGGGTTGATGTGTGTGTGTATATATATATATATATATATGTGTGTGTGTATGTATATATATGTATATATATATGTGTGTGTGTATGTATATATATGTATATATATATGTATATGTATGTATATATATACACACATAAACATAAACATACACATAAAATTATTGATAGAAATGAAAAGATGGATGTATCTATAACTTGTATATATGTTTATATTAAATATATTTATTAAACCTATATATTATATACAATACATACATACTTATATACCATGTTATTTATTAAACCTTTATATAATATATACTTGTATAACATATATTTATAATAAATATATAAGTATATATCCAAGTATACATGTAATATAATTCAATAAGACTTTTAAAGAAAGGCTATTAGGTTAAAACCATTGTCCTGATCCAAAAATTATAAATAGAGCACTGATAACTGGTGAATGAAAATAAGCCATGGAATTCTATTACTCAGATTCACAATGGCCTGTCTAAATTCTTCTTTATAGACAAACAAATGAAGATAATACCATAGAATAAAAACTGTTTCAAATTTTAAAAAGTTTTACATTTAATAACAGAAAAAAATTAAATTCATTTTTAAGAAAATAGAAGCATACCTAGAAATTTTTTCCACAACTTTGTTGTATGTTTAAAAATAAATATTTACAATTGTTATTAGTGATTATTTAAAATCTCCATACAGATTTAGTCAAACCACAAAATAATTCTTCTGAGTCGCCATACCAAAGAGGTATTGGTTGAGGCTTATTAATTAAAATATACACATATTGTCCCTTTCCCATAGGAATTGCAATCGGATCTTGTGGGAAACACAATGTAAGAAATAATTTTACATAGTCAGTGGAGCTCGTGTTCCAGAGCGGATTTCATTTCCTGTCGAGTGTATAGGGTCCATTTATTTGGTTTCTCAAGGGATGTGAAATCCCTTAAGTCGACAAAGGTACCAGGAGGCAGAGCTACAGTGCTCCGGGACAGAAATTTTGCTGCCATGTGGTCTAGCCTCTTCACCTCTTCCCACATTCAGGGGACTGCTTTCTTAGAGCTGAGTTGGAAGTGGTTACACAAGAGACTCCTCGGCTTGGTTTTCAGCTCTGTGGTCTCCTGACAAGGAGGAAAAACAGAAGCCCTACAGTTGCTTTGTGAGAGACAGTAACATTACATCTCTTCCTCCTTGTTTAATTTACAATATTCTGGTGGTAAGGATTATACTTTCAAATGATGGTGGTACAAAAATGCATAGAGAAAGTGTTGCATTATTATATGTTTCATTCCATTTTTACCAGTTTACTAAATGTTGTTATGTATTCTCTCCTGAGTCTTAAAAAAGACCCGGGCCATAAACTACATCGGTTAAGAAGTTTTAGTTTGCAAGTAACAAATAATCCAACCCAAATTAGTTTAAGAAAAGAAACAGTGTTGGTTCATCCAAGTGAAAAGCCCAACACTTTCAGGCATGGCTTGACCTAAAGCTTCAGATGCTGGTCAGTACTCGTACTTTCCACCAGTTTCATTCCCATGCTCATCCTCCCATATCCAAGTTCTTTTGGACTGGCTCATCTTGCCCGTCTTATTTCTGTAGCATGGTGCCAAAGTTACACATTTACTTACAGCAGGCAAGGGCACTTCGGTGTATTACTTTATTCATATTTGGCAGCATGTGAATCAACATATTTTATTCTAAACCAGAGGGACTTCTATCTAGGGAGAGTCCTGGCACCTCAAAGTCTAAATGTGGATTCCAGGGAAACAAGGAATAATGGCCAAAACACTTTTTCCTGCAAGGAGTATAGTCATATATTTGATCCATTACTTGAAGACAAAGGTAACATATGACCAAAAATTTATTAATAAGCTTGTTCTTCAGTAATAAAAATAAATAATACATATTGTTTAACTGACGTCAGAAATTGAGCTGTATGCTCTATTTGCATAATATCACTCATTTTTTATAAAAACTAATATAAAATAGTCGTTGCTACTATCATCAATAATGGTAAGCAAACTAAAGTTAAAGGCAGTTAAGCAAATTGCTTAAGGTCAAATAGATAGGAGAGGTGAGTGGCAGAGAAATGGAGCCAAGTTTGAACCCAAGTAGTCAAATAGGGAAACATGTACTTAAAACACAACTCCATCAGCATAGAGTCTGTAAGAGCCTCGACACACAAAAGTTCCCTTAGAGAGGCTCCAAAGGAGCTAAAGTTCTCTTAGTGACTCTCCTTCCTGGTTGAAGATTTGGTCACCAACCTAAGAAATTAATATATTACTCAAAAGGAGGTTTGGAGCTCATGGCAATGTGGGGAAAAGATGACTGCTGAGCCAACACAGACATGGCCGTTACGGTAACGGGGAGCCTCACTCCGCTCAAGGGCCTTGAGTCCCATGGAAAGGCCATTCCCAATGTGAGGTAGAGGAGGTAGGGCGCTCTTTTTGACATTGTTAAACTTTCTATTGTGGAATTCTCTCTGGTCTGATTAAGCCGATATCCGATATCCTCCAAGAAACCTTCTGATAATGACCTAGTTTTCTGTAGGTCTACCTTTAAGAAGAAAATGAGCTGGCATAAAGGTTTTGAATGTTCAAACTCTAAGTGGTTATTTCCTTTTCTAAATGATAAAGGTGTTGAGCGCATTTATACCTTCCTCTCAGAGGAGCCATTGTCACCTCTTCATCTTTTCTGAGCCTGAAAGACAAATTCCTAAACTGGGCAAATTCCCCATGAGGCCTCTTCTGAAGCCTGGGAAAACCCTTTGCACCCGCTACTTACCTTTTGGGCTTCTGGAAAGTAAAGCTCAGGGAGACAACTGAACCTAACTAATGTAAAAGGTTAATAAGCTATCAGCCTAGGGTCAAGACTCCACTTTCTGACCATAATGTCTGAGATACAGCTTTCTTTATATATTTTCAATTCTTTTATTTTTAAGATTTTATTTATTTATTTGACAGAGAGAGATAGAGAGAGGGGGAACACAAGCAGGGGGAGTGGGAGAGAGAGAAGCAGGCTTCCCACCGAGCAGGGAGCCCAATGCAGGGTTCGATCCCAGGACCCTGGGATCATGACCTGAGCCAAAGGCAGATGCTTGACGACTGAGCTACCCAAGTGCCCCTATATTTTCAATTCCTAAAAGTATATATATTTTTAATTAAATATAATATTATGTCCACTAAAATTCATGATGCTTGGTCTAAATAATCAATCTGGAAAAGTATCCTTTCTTAGAAGACTGCCATGATTATTTCTTTAATGAACAGATCCTTCTTTTTTAGAGAAGTTTTAGGTTTATAGAAAAATTGAATAGGAAGTGCAGAGAGTTCCCATATAGCCCTTCTCCTTCTCAACCCCCTGAACACTTCTCCCTATTATTAACACCCTGCATTAGTGTGGCACATTTCTTACAATTAATGAACTAATAAAAATATATTACTGTTAACTAAAGTCCATAGTTTACATTAAGGTTCATTTTTGCTGTCGTCCATTCTATGGGCTTTGCCAAATACAAAATGTCACATATCTGCAATTACAGTCTCATACAGAACTGTTTTACTGCACTGAAAATGCCCTTTGCTCTGCCTGTTCATCCCCCCTGCCCTCTCTTTCCTGAATCTTGGTGATCATTGATCTTTTTACTCTCACCATATTTTTGTCTTTTTTCAGAATATCATATAGTTGGAATCATTTATAATATGTTGCACTTTCAAACTGGCTCCCTTCATTAGTAATATGCATAGAAGGCTGTTCCTTGTCTTTTGGTGGCTTTATCAAGAAACTGTGGCTTATTTTTTTTTTTATTATGTTATGTTAGTCACCATACGTACATCCTTAGTTTTTGATGTAATGTTCCATGATTCATTGTTTGCGTATAACACCCTGTGCTCCATGCAATACGTGCCCTCCTTAATACCATCACCAGGCTAGCCCATCCCCCTACACCCCTCCCCTCTGAGGCCCTCAGTTTGTTTCCCAGAGTCCATAGTCTCTCGTTTATTTCTTTTTATCACAGAATAGCATTCCATTGTATGGGTGTACCACACAGTGTATACCCACAGTTTGTTTATTCACCTATTTAAGGGCATCTTGGTTGTTCTTCATTTCGGGAATTAATGAATAAAGCTGTTATAAACATTTATGCACAAGTTTTTACACGGACATAAGTTTTCCACTCCTATTGGTAAATACCTACAGGCATGATTGCTTTATCATATGGTGAGACTATGTTTAGTATTAAAAGAAACCGCCAAACTGTCTTCCAAAGTGGCTGTACCATCCTGCATTCCCGCCAGCGAGGAATGAGAGTTCTGCTGCTCCACATCTTTGTCAGCATTTGGTGTTGTCTGTGTTCTGGAGTTTAGCCATTCGAATAGGTGTGTGGTAGTATATTACCGGTTAATTTGCATTCCCCAATGACATATGATGTTGATCGTCCTTTGCTGTGCTTATTTCCCATTTCCACATTTCAAGAGACACTACTCTTGAGATCTTTTGCTCACCCTTTAGTTAGGTTGTTTGTTTTCTTACTGTTGAATTTCAAGAATTCCTTGCATATTTCAGATACAAGTCCTCTATCAGATATGTGTTTGTTTGTTGTTTGAAGATTTTTATTTATTTATTGGATAGAGAGAGACACAGCGAGAGAGGGAACACCAGCAGGGGGAGTGGGAGAGGGAGAAGCAGGCTTCCCACCAAGCAGGGAGCCCGATGCAGGGCTAGATCCCAGGACCCTGGGATCATGACCTGAGCTGAAGGCAGATGGTTAACGACTGAGCCACCCAGGCGCCCCCAGATATGTGTTTTGGAAATATCTTCTCCCAGTCTGTGGCTTGTCTTTTCATTCTCTTAATAGGGTCTTTCACAAAGCAGTTTTAAATTTTAATTAAGTCCAACTTATCACTTTTTTCTTTCATGGATTATGCTTTTATGGTGTATGTAACAACTCATTGTCAATCCAATGTCACCTAGATTTTCTCTATTTTATCTTCTAGAAGTTTTATAGTTTTGTGTTTTACATTTATGTGTATTGTCCTGTTGGAGCTAATGTTTATGAAAGGCATAAGGTCAGTGTATGATTTTGTTTTTTGTTGTTTTTTTGTTTTGTTTTGTTTTTTGCATGTTGTTCTAGTACCAACTGTTTAAAAGCCTACCATTCTCCACAGAACTGCTTTTACTCCTTTTTTTAAAGATTAGTGGACTATACAGGATTATTTTTTTTCAAATATTTTTCTTTTTTCAAGTTTTTAAATTCCAGTTAGTTAACATACAGTGTAATATTAGTTTCAAGTGTAGAATTTAGTGATTCATCACTTACATACAACACCCAGGGCTTATCAAAACAAGTGCACTCCTTAATACCCATCACCACCTTAGCCCATCCCCCCACCTACCTCCCTGCCAGCAGCCCTCAGTTTGTTCTCTGTAGTTAAGTGTCTGTTTTATGGTTTGCCTCTCTCTTTTTCTTTACCCCCGTGTTCACCAGCTTTGTTTCTTAACATATAAGTGAAATCATATGGTATTTTGTCTTTCTCCGGTTTATTTCGCTTAGCATAATACTCTTTAGCTCCATTCACGTTGCAAATGGTAAGATTGCATTCTTTTTTCTGGCTGAGTAATATTCCATCACACACACGCACACACATACACACACATTTTTATCCATTCATTAGTCGATGAACATTTGGGCTCTTTCCATAATTTGGCTATTGTTAATAATGCTGCTATAAACATCGGGGTGCATTATACCTGATTATTTTTTTAATAAGAAACTGGTTAGACTTGTTTCACGACAACTGTGTGAATGATTATCTGAATGTATGGTGTACTGTGCTACTATTACTGAGAATATTTATCTGAAGTTAATGGAAACTACTTGAGGTCATTTACATTTTAAAATGAGCCACAACTGAACAAAGATTCTGTCATAACCACACTGCTTGTTTCTTACAACAATATCTGTCATATTCCATGTAAGAATAATAGTATGCTCTATTCACTCATTTCTTCACTGTCCCACATTTATGTTCAAGTTAAATAGTATTCAAACATGTCTTGACTGTGGATATTAGCCACAAAATGGTCATTCTGACTATGCACTATTACTAATGAACACTTAGAAGCTTCGTTGAAGACATCAAAGGTATTGTCTTGGAGAGTCAGGAAGTCACAAGGTTGCCTGGACAGGACGTGCTAAAAGAGAGCTACAGCAAGCAATCAATACAGGTTACCGTGGCTTTGTTCCTATTTTCCTTCTCCCTTTCTCTTCCTCTGTTTTTTTATTCCATTTGCATAACTAACTCATGATAAAATGAATCCTGAGTCCTTAAGACATTAGCACTGAAGCATTGATCAAGCTGTGCAAATCAGAACCCAGTAATTAAAAGTACATATAGAAAGATATATGGAGATGTTATAAATCACAGCTTCACAAACTCAGCATTTCTTTAGAACTAATAAGTTAACACCTGGAAGGACAGGTAACAGAGGAGAGTGAAGAGAAATGAGTTGTACTATGCTGTTCAAGTTCATGCCTAACACAATTTCTTTTCTTTTGGAAAGAACTCTTGCTTAAAATTGAACTCAGACCCCTAATAATCTTATTTTCTTAAGTTCCCTACAGTGATCCTTTCCACTATGATATGTCTTCAAGACTGGCCACATAATTTGTGAGGCCCAGTGCAAAATGAAAAGGCAGGGCCCTGTGTTCAAGTATTATTGAGAATTTCAAGGTGGCAATAGCAGAGCATTAAACGCCAAGCATGGGGCCCTTCTCAGTGAGGGGCCCTGCATAACTGTGCAGGTCACTCACTCATTGCTGAGGCCAGCCCCATCTATCTTAAAAATTAGGTTATAGAATTCATACTCTTTCCCACCCCACTCAGTATTAATATGTCCTTTCTCTGAAACCTCATGGAGTTTTCCTACATGATATCTCCTGCTTTCATACATTTCTCCATCTCTGTCCTTCCTAGCACTCCCTCAAACGTGACTCTACCAACAGTCACAGCTGGGAATTTTCAGATTATGTGATTTTTAAGTTAATAATCAATGTGTTATAAACCCTTAAGCAGACAGATTCTACTAGTTGGAAGATCATGGTGCCATTTTTATCCTGTTTACAAACAGGGCAAAGCTTAAGTCAAACAAGACTGATTTTCAAAGTCTATGTGTTTTACCTTTCATTAATAGTTCTTTTAGGGGCGCCTGGGTGGCTCAGTCATTAAGTGTCTGCCTTCGGCTCAGATCATGATTCAGGGTCCTGGGATAGAGTCACTTGCTCAGTGAGGAGTCCGCTTCTCCCTCTGCCCCTCCCCCCACTCCTTTTCTCAATCTCTCTCTCTCTCAAATAAATAAATGAAATCCTTAAAAAAAATAGTTCTTTTAGAGTATGGGGTAATTCTTTTCTTTTTTTCCCCCAGAGACATTTATAAGTACTTTTCTTAGAAAGATGCTTACTTTTGCTCAAAATGGCTGTGCACGGATTTACTCATTTCCTGACACCTTTTTAAAATTTTTAAATCATTATTTTCCATCTGTGGTGTATAGCTATCAATAATCCCATTGACAACTCACCCCAAAATGGCATCATATCACCATCATTAATACATCAGGTATATTTAATTTTTACTTATGGAAAATAGGCCTTAAAATTACTAAATGAATAAAGATAAGAGAGGGCACTTGAATAATTTACACGTGTACTGATGGCATCGAAAGGGACACATAGATAAAATGGCACTTACTCAACAAATATTTGAGTACTTTCTAACTACAAATGTGCCTTGTAATTCACTTGCAAAAAAAAAAAAAAAAGATACACATGGCTCCCGCCCTCAGGGAGCTTCTATTCTAATGTTAAGAGAAAGACATTGCTTTAACAGAGACTCATAAATTCTATGCAGCAGAATTCTGGGGGCAGAGAAAGCAAATGATGGTCATGTGCTTGTCTGGGAATCTAGAGAAGGTTTCACTGTGCAAATAAATTTTATTTTTATTTTATTTTATATTTTATTTTTTTTGCAAGTAAGTTTTAAAGGTGACAAAGAGCCAGCCAGGTGAAATTGTGGGGTGGAAGAAGAGGGCTCCAAAATGAAGCTCCAGAGTGAGTCTGGGGAGAAAAGAAGTGCTAACTTGTCAGTGCTAAATTATCTATCCTCATGTTCTGGCCTTAGTCACCCATTTCTCTTTGATACAGGCTCTTGATTGGCTTCACGGCATCACTTTCTGCTGGTTTTTCTCTCTAACACCGATTGTTCAGTGGAACTTTGTCTTCTAACTCTTAACATCAAAGACTCAGAACTTAGTCATTGTTTTTTTGTTTTCTCTTTTCCACAGTTACATTGTGACCTCATCAGTCTGATGGCCTTCACTAGCATCTCAATCTAAATGACTCCTACCCTTCCATCACTAGCACAGTTCTCTCTCTACCATGTCTACTCATATATCCAAATGCCTGTTTTTCCAGTTGGATGCCTAACGAACAGCATCACCTCAACAATGGCCAAAACTGAAAACTCAGTTCCCTTGACCTGATGACCTGACCCTGCTGGAAGTACAGCCTTCCCCAAACCAGCTTTATCTTTACAAAGACCTTAGAGCTGTATTTATCTATTTTTTCACACACTACATCCAATCTTTTAGGAAGCCCACTGGCTCTAATTTGAAAATACATCATGAAACCCAATAAAAAAGAGAGCATAGACAGTTCACAGAAATAGAACTAATGGCCCTTCAAAGTATGAAAAGATGTTCAGTTTCACTCATAATAAGTTAAATAAAAATTAAAACTACACTGAAATACTATCTCATATATCATGTTGGCAAACATTCAAAAACTTGACAGCACAGTCTGTTGGCAAGGCTGTGGAAAAAAACGGCACGTGCATGTATTTGACATTGGGAGTGCAAAATGATACGATTGATAGGAAGTAGAATTTTGCAACATTAAACAGAATTATAGGTATGTTTCCTTTTTGGTCCAGTAATTCTACTTCTAGAGATGACATCTCTCTACTCTGGAGATGATATATCTCATACATCTCACAAGCCAGTTTTCACTCAGTTTCAAAAGACAGAAAACAATCCAAATTCCCAACAATAAGCGATCGGTTGGATACATTATAGCACACAAAGAAATACTACAGAGTTCTAAAACAGAATAAGGAAGACGTCATGCATGGATACCATGCTAGTGTGTGTTTCTGTGTATGTGTGATTTAAGTAAAATTAACAAAGCAAAGAACAGTGTATATACTAAGCTATTTTTGTTTAAGGAAGAAAAATAAGATGCAAAAAGAAATACAAGAAGAATAAGGCAGAAGCTAATTTTTAAAAATGCCTATCTAGAGCAGAATCAGCAAACTGTGGCCCACAGGCCAAATACAACCTGCTGCTTGTTTTCCTGAATTCAGTTTTACAATGTGAAAATAAAGGAAACCTCCTCTAAAATGGAGTCAAGAAGCCCTGAAGAGGGGGGTCTCATGCACATACCTCTCCCTGGGGTTCTACAAAACCAGCAGGAAAAGGGAAGGAAAGAATTACATTGACAACAGAGGGCGTTTTTCACAAAGGAATTTCATCTCCTGCTTATAAGAAGAAGGAGGAAGATCTTCTCTGCCCCTGCAACAATGTGCTAATCACTGGTTGCCACCAATGAGAAGCTGCCACAACTTTACACTCTTGTTCCTCTCCAGTAAACTTTTGTTTGTAACAGCCCTCCCCAGTTTCCTCCCAAAACCTCCTACAAGTGACCTTCCCTTTATTCTGCAGACTTGCCTATGGCTCACCATAGTTTGCATGTCCCAACATGCACTTCCTCTGCTATTCCCAAATAAACTTGTTTTCCTAGTAAAATAACTTTTATTTTTAAGGACATTATACGGTGATCAGAAGTGGGATTCAAAGGACATTGAGAGGATCTAGCAACCTCCATAATCCTGTGAAGTACCCATTTGAGCCCTTTGCACTCTCTGCTTCCATGAGTTTTCTTGTCCGTTCTGTTTAGCAAGCACCTCAGATTCAAGCTCCTTCCCTTTAGTTGAGCTCTCCAACTTTCTCCAGGATTTGTCTGTGTAAAGGCTTTGCCCCTTCTGGTAAGTGCTCCTTTGTTTTTCTGAACCTCTGGTTTGGGAATTGGGATTTCCACTCTGCTAAATTCTCCCAGGAGTGTCCTCCTTCTGGGAAGGCAGTCAGTTTCATATTTAAAAACTATGGTCCCTCCTTCTGTGCATTTTTAACTTAATAGACAAATTTAACCAAAATTACAATGACCTTTTGGGGAACTTTGAACCTCTCCTCCCTGACTGAATTAGAAGATAGTGACTCTAAAATTAAACAGATCGAATGGGATGCCTATTTTATATGGTACCTCAGGGCTTCCAAACATATTCAGGACTCAAAAATTGCCTCTTTGTAAAATACCATTTCTAAATTAATTGAGGCAAAGAAACGATTGAAAAAAGATAAAAAGTCTTCTGAGGCCTCTTCCCCTCTCCGCCATCCTCTTTGTCTTAGGCGCCATCTTGTTCCCTTCCTCCTCCTCCTTTGTCTCCAGGCTTGCAATGGCTACCTTGCACGGAGGCTCCGCTTTCCATTTTTCTTCCATTTCCCCTTCTCTGCCATCTCTACCTCCTCTGCACCCTCCACTTCCTTAGTCCAATCCTCTCACAGCCACTCTGGGGAAACTTTTAGATAAATCCACCTTAAGGGGCATCCTTAGGAAAAAGGATTCTAAACCTGTTGGGGACAAAGGAATGCATTCTTTGCTTGGAGTCTAAAACGACTCCAAAAACAAACAAACAAATGAAGCAAAAAATAGCTCTAAAGGGATTTCCACAGTATGCAAATAAATGACTTTGGTTATCTGAGCAGATAACCCTAATTTAGTTCATCTGCCAGAAACACAATTTGGATTCAACTATCCTCAAAGTTTTGTCCCAGACTATGACACAAATTTTAAAATAAAACTATAAAATTTCCACTTAAGTTTGTCTGTCTTATGTATGTATGTTATAGATACATGATATTTCCACTTCTGGATAGTACTGCCAAAGTTAATTTATAAAAGATCTCTATTTCATTGGCTTAAAGAAAATTAAGCATGTATATAAATTAAATATTCCAAAATTTCAAGAAATATAATAGAAACCAACCTAAATGTTTTTCAAATTCACATAATCTGACATAATCTTTGATAAATGCTAGTTTTAAGTCTGCAAATTTAATAAAAACAGACATTTCTTTGGAGTTATCAGTATTAAATATAATACTAATCACAAAATCTCATGTTACCTCTGCATTACAAAATGTATCAACAAGAGAAATAAGACAATGGTTAGCTATCTCATGTATAATCCAAGTATAATTATTAAAAGCAAGTAATTTAAATAAATGTAAATGAGTTCAAAGTTTCTGCTAAGTTAATCTACGTAATGGATATTTACTGAATATCTAGATCATTTCCAAATAAGATAATATACGGAGATATTGACTGCTAAACGTAAGTTCATTTACTTCTAGGCTTTTAAATTTTTCTTTATATAGAGAAAAAATGTTTTTGTCTATTAATAAATAGTTTTCAATCCACATTAAACAATTTTTACTATAAGGGGAAACATACTTCTAGAAATTATGAAATGTTTTTATAAATTTCCCAAAATTTATTTATTTCTTAGTATCTACTGGGAATTAAAGATCCTAAGGGTTAAGAATTCTAATTAGTATATGTAAAAATAAAACTACTAAAAACAGTAAGGATAAAAGAAAATGACCGCATATGAAAAGTAGGCAAGGAAAGTAAGAGTATGTTTTTGGTAAAAGAAGGTATCAAGAATGTACATGCTTTTTGTTGAGGAAAATTAATTTTTACTACAGTAAAACTGGTTACTTTGGAAAGGGGAAGAGAATAAGGAACAAACTAAAATGGGCATTAAAAGTTTATGGAAAAGGAATCTTGGGAAAGGAATTTCATATGCGGTCAGCCTAAGATTAAAATGAATTTACCTAAAATTAAGTTTTGATATCAAAAGTACACTGGTACAAAATTAGAATTTGGTTTTCTCTCTGTTAAAAGGACAAAGCTTTCTTAGATCATTGTCTGTTCTTAACAAGAAATTGTAAACAAAGTTACTTTTAATGTAATTGACATGGGAAACAAAGATTCTATGTTTTGTCTTTATCAGGTCTTTGGTTACTTAGAACAGCTAAGTCTTCTCTATATAAGAGAGCTATGGCTTTTTGCAGCTGTGCTAACTTTCTATTTTTGTCTTTGAAATCTTTTTATCGCTTTGGTTAAATGAATAATTAAACTGTTTCACTGTTTTCTGTGATCCTGTGCATCATGTCTAAATTCTTTTGATATTTTGGATAAACTGCCCAAAATTCGAATTCTGATTAAAGTGTTTTTGACTTTGAACTAACTTTGGGTTCTTCCAGAGGGTCCTGAAACATCTCAAAAGATGTGTTCTCTCTCCTTAGAAAGGAGAGATATTAAACTAACTAGGCTTGTGGACATGTTAAATTACATGAGACACATTGTTAAATAAGAATAAGAACTATTTGTTATATAACATCTGTATAGGTATATAAGTGCCCCAGAACTCAAACGAAATTCTGAGAAATCTGGTATGTCCTGACGGAATGTTAGCAGTCATCATTTTAAAATTCACATCACAAAAATAAGCAAATCCTCTTGACAATTCCATTATAAGGAGCTCTCATCAGATCTTTAATAATGGGCACTTAAGTCTTTTGTTATTTGTAGACAGTTATTGTTTCACTCCAGTGCTTTTATAAATGAGTTTCATCTGAGAAATTCATGGAAAGGACTCTGGCAAGTACTCTGGAATGCAGGTAACTAAGATCATACCCCTGAATCGGATTTAAAGAAATTGTTTCTCTTAAGTATCTATGATTTATAGCAACTTGGTAAAATTTTTGTGAACAAAGATGAATTCTCCTTCCTACCTGATCCCTCCAGAATTTGGAAATTCTTGAGTACTTTTTTTTAATGGCAATATAGTTAATTATTCGCATAAAGTCAATAAAAATCTGTTCTTCTTGTGGATAGGCCACTGTTTACTCTATGGCTAAGATTCTGTTGGTAAGGATCTTTTCACAGTGCCTGCCCCCCTCAAGCTTCAGGACTAAGTGATCATTAAGACCCAATTAGCAAAACTTGTAGAAACTCTTCAACTACTCTGGCCAAAAGCACGGCCATTAGTTCTAAACTGCAGGTCTATCGTTGTTAGTAACCATAAACTCTCACCCTTTGAGAACTCTCATACACTGTTGGTGGGAATATAAATTGATGCATGGAAAACAGTGTAGAGGTTCCTCAAAAATTAAAAATAGAACTACTATATGACCCAGTAATTCCACTTCTGGGTATTTATCTAAAGAAAATAAAAACACCAACTTGAAGAGATATATGCACCCCCACTTTCACTGCAGCATTATTTACAATAGCCAAGATATGGAAATGACCTAAGTATCCAAGGACAGATGAATGAATAAAGAAGATGTGGTAAATATATACAATGGAATATTGCTCAGCCACAGCAAGTAATGGAATGCTGCTATTTGTGACAACACGGATGGACCTAGAGGGCGTTATGCTAAGTGAAGTCAGTCAGACAGAGGAAGACAAATGCTGTAGGATTTCACTTATATGTGGAATCTAAAAAATAAAGCAACAAACAAAACATACCAGAAAAAGACTCATAGATATAGGAAATAAACCGTTGGTTACCAGAAGGAGAAGTGGGGGAAGCCGTGAAATTGGCAAAGGGGATGAAGAGTTACAAACTTGCCATTATAGGTAAATATGTCATGGAGATGTAATGTACAGCCTAGGGAATATAGTCAATAATATTGTAATAACTTCATATGGTGACAGATGGTAACTACACTTACTGTGGAGATCATTTTGTAATATATAAAGATACGGAATCACTATGATGTATACCTAAAACTAACACATTATTATGTCAGTTATATTTCAATAAAAAAATACTCTCACTCTTGAGATCATCACAGGACACCCAATGAACCTGGATCCTCTTTTAACCCATACCAAAAAAAGGGAAATATAACTTTAATATTGTAAAGGCCTAATTGCTTCTATTGAAAAATACCATGCTTGTGTACAGCAGTCTCTTTAGAGCACACTCCCCCTAAACAAAGACCTTAAGCATCACACCTTACAACCCAGTGATTATGTCAACTGATAACAACAACAACAACAACAAACCTTCCAAAAAGACTCTTCGACTTCATTAGAAAAGCCCCTATCAGGTGCTGTTAACAACCTCTGTGCTACCAAACTCCTAGGAATAGATTCTTGGGTTCACATATCACATATAAAGAAAGTACCAAACCTTGACTGGACTTGTACAAAAACTGGTCACCTGAACGTGAAGATTTCCAGGAATTAAAGTAGATGACAGCTAAAGGGGACAACTTACCCAAAACGACCGGGCCAGGACTCTAAACCGTATTTTCACCGCTGCTTCTTACCTTGTTTTTGCCTTCTTTCTCTCGGAGACACAATGCTCTTAGCTACATTCTTCAGTATTTGCAAAAGGGGGAAATCTCTCTGACTGTTGGATCTTGTCGCCAGAAACTTCACTCTGTTCACAATGTCAGAGACCCCTTCCTCTTAGCTGTAACTCACTTGTCTTCAGTCCCAACTGCCACTGCCAATTATACACAAGCCTATGCGTGTTATTTATCAGGTTAAGTTATTAGGACCAGGTGTTCTGATACCTTGTTTCAACTTTTCCCTCGTTGTAACCATATAGCTCAGCTGCATGCCTCTATCTGCCAATTATAAATCGTCCCTCCACCAGGGACTTTTTCTTATCTAAGTGTGATCTGTCTCCCTGAATCCAAGGGAAATACAAATGAGTTTACACTTCTTTGCAAGATTTTTTTAAAAAGTGCACTTTTGGAAGGAATGGCCTCTCGCAGAATGTGATTTCAATCCAGGGCTTGGGTCAGGAAGCCTTGAGGGGGCTTACACATACCACTTCTTGCAGCCTGCATCACCAGCAGGAAGAAGGAAGATAATTATTTTGACAATGGAGAACTTTTTTTCTATAGGAATTTCATCTCCTGCTTCTAAGAAAAAGAAGGAAAGATCCCTCCCTACCTCTGCAATTACATACTAATAACCGTTTGCAGCCAATGAGAAACCACCTCAACCTTGAACTCTGTTCTTTCCAGTGAAATTTGTTCAAACCAGCCCTCCCCAGTTTCCTCCCGAAACCTCAAGTCTCACCTTCCCTTTGTCTCTCTGGACTTGCCTATGGGTCACCATAGCTTGCACGTGCCAACTTGCGACTCCTCTGCTATTCCTGAATAAACTCATTTAGCCAGTAAAATAACTGGCTGTTTCGTTTTTAAGGTTAACAGCTGTAATACAGCCACACCCATTGATTTGTAGATGGCCTGTAACACCTAACCTGTTTATTCTCTGGCCCTTTACAAATTTTGTGAAACCCTGTTCTATGGGAGTGGAAGATTACTAAGTAGAGCAGCTAAGGATGGAAGCAAGACTTCTCCAAGTATATTTATTAGTACAGTTTTGACTTTCAAACCATGAAAATATTTTGTACACTCAAAAATAAAATAAAAAACAAACCTTAAAATTCAAAACAATAGACACAAAATAATCTAACTGTACACCAAATTGATAAAATAAGGTGCCTGGGTGGCTCAGTCGGTTAAGTGTCTGCCTTCGGCTCAGGTCATGATCTCAGGGTCCTGGGATGAAGTCCAGCATCAGGCTCCCTGCTCAGCGGGGAGTCTGCTTCTCCCTCTCCCTCTGCCCTTCCCACCCCCCAAGCCCCCTCATACACATTCTCTCTCTCAAATAAATAAAATCTTTAAAAAAATTGATAAAAGAACAACAGACTAAAGGAATGTTTCAAGTGACCTCTGACTGTACATCATTCTAGCATCTCTAATAATTGGATAATACAGCATTATGTGCTTCCTAATATGTTATATTTCAACTTCATAGCTGTACTGATGAAGTCTCCTTGTCAACAACATTTAACCTGAATCTAATCAAGACATGAAGCCTAACTTCCAATTTATAGGAAATACAGGAAAAATTAAACAATACCACCATTAACAATCAGGCAAATCTAATGTGGGTAACTTTCTATAAGACAAATGTTTTCATTTATTTATAGAAAATGTAATAATAAACAATTACTCTAATTTAAAAGAGATTTAATGCTCAAATGCAATGCATGAACCTGGATTAAGTCCTGGCTTGGAATCAAGTACACACACACACGCACACACGCACACAGACACACACACACACGCACACAGACACACACACACACACGCACACACACACGCACACACGCACACAGACACACGCGTTGTAAGGGATATTTTTAGAATAATTCACAAAATTTGAAAATATCAATTTAATCTGGATATTAAGTGATATTACAGAATTCTTAATTCTCTGATGCTGAAGTATGGCAAAATGGAGAGATACGATGTCTGCCACTTTCAATACTTCCCAAGATAAATACGATAAAATATTAAACACTGCTAGATCTAGGTACTGGGTAATAAATGTTTATTGTAGTGGTCTAACTTTTCTTCATACTCGAATTTTTCATAATAAAATGTTAAGAAGAAAAAAAGGTTAATATATATGTGTGTGTCCCCTGTCTCTAAAATCTGAGCACTTTTCACTACCTTCACTGTCAGCCTGTTAAGCACCCTGATCAGAGTCACCATCATCATCTCTCACCAGAATTGGGGGGTTATCCCCTCTTTGGCTTTCCTGTTGCTCTCCTTGTTGCCACCAGGGTTTTTTCCACAGAAAAAAAACCAGAGATTAAAATGTAAGAAAGAGCATATCACCCCTTCACTTAGGCTTCAACAATGGCGTCCCTATTTCACTCTGATTCAAAGTCTGGGTTCTCACAATGGCCCACACGGCCCTAATGCTCTCCCTGCCCTCACCCCCCTAAATCACTTCCATACCTCCAGCACGTAGGTTCACTTTAGTCTGGTCAGTGGCTCCCTTGCTCTTTCTCAAACATCTGGGCTTCTTTTCTTCCTAGGGTCTTTGCACTGGCTCTTCCCTCTGTCTGCAATTTCTTCCCCAAGATAGCCACATAGCTGACTTCTCTACCCCCTCTACGTTTTTACTCAAAAATCATCACTATGCTGAGATCTACCTTGATCACCCCACTTATAAACTGTTAATTCCCCATACTCTCCCCTCCTCTTACTATTCTGCTCTACTTTTTAAAGTAATAGCTTTTATATTTCCTCTACTTTTAAAATGTTTTTTCCATAGCCTTTATCACCTTGGGACATAGTGTATGTATCATGCTTATTTTTCATTGTCTGTCTCCCCTTGGTAGAACGTAAGCTCCATGAAGGCAGACATTTTTGTTTCTTCTGTTTACTGACAGATACAGTAGCCCAAACTTCTACAACATTTGTAACTGGCATATAGGCCTGCTTCAAATAAATACTTGTTGGAGGAATGAGTCAGGGAAGTGGGTGTGTGTTGTAGCCCTTGTCGAGTGGGTTGTTCTGATTTGGGTTTTGGTTTTAATAGTTTATGTGAGATGGCTTTTCCATCATAACTGACACCACCAGGTCAGTTGTAAAAAATATTCTCCTTCAGAAGGCAAAAGGATGCAGAACAAGTCACTGCTAAATAGTATTTAGATCTACCATGCTTCTAAGTATGTCAGTAACTCTATTCACTAAGAAGACATCTGCCTTAAAATAATAGAAATTAATTTTATGAGAGCTATTAAGTTTTTGTACTGAGTAATTTTCTGATTTTCAAAGAGCAGGAAGCAACCTCAACATTAATATAAATTTTCTTTTTATCTGTAAGTTTCTTGAGACATTGTTCAATTTTTTATATATATACCATGAATAATGGTCAAAAATATTGCAAATAGGTGAAGGAGGTCAAATGGTAAAAAGAGAAAGAAAGTTTATTCACTCCAAAGTAAACAAAGTAACATATGGATACTAGGGTAGTAGGAAATATACATATTCAACTTTATATTTTTATGAATAATATATAACAAATATTTTTACTTTTACAATAAAGGAGAATAAAGTTATTTTCCAAAGTATAATTCAGCCCCAAATTTATTTCTTCCAGAATTATTTATATAAAGTTCAATTTTGTGATTGCTAATTTTTTGTACAAATAATTGCAAACTATTAGCCAAATCGGCTCTCCAGGGTGCATCACCAAAGAGGTCACTCATGTCAAAAAGACTACAATCTTGAGTGGATGTGATTCATTTGCAGGAAAATTATGAACCTAAATTAAAAATGTACAAACAAACAGATGAATATAGTGTTTAAAGAAGGACCTGGCGCATAGTAGGTGCTACTTAAGTATTAGCTATTACCATATTGTGATTATTATTTAACCTTCTGAGCATCAACTTCTTTCATCCATACTTTAATGTAGGACTTGCTACCCAGTGTGATCCCTAGACCTGAACCAGTAGCATTATCACAGTCAGGTTAAAAAAAAAAAAATTAAAGGCCAGGAATACTGAAGAACAGAATGTGAAGGGCACAAAGCGTGACATGAAGCTGAAGAGGTTGTCTTCTAGCATAAGCAAAGATTAGGGCCTTCACTGAGAGTTCCCGTCTTCATTCTAGATTCAGTGGGGAACTACTGAAAGATTTCGACAGGTGTATAAACAGGTCACTTTTAAGTTATTAAGTTTGCTTTAGCATCAGGGTAAAAAATCTCTACGACATGGTGGCATGGGCCAAGTAAATGGAGGGATATCAGTAAGGAGACTAATGTGGTAGTTTAGGTGGGACTACAGCATAGGAAATGTAGGGTGTAGAGGGGACAATGAATTCAAGAGGTACTTAGGGAAGATTCAAAGATTACTCTTATAGTCCAGGGTTGTTCGGTCAGATGACTGATAGTCCCATTTAATGAGATGTCTTACATCAAGAGACAAGTGGATTTTATCTTAGATTGAAGATTTTAAATTTGACCTCAGAGATAGTGAATTTGAGGTATTATTAGGACATCCAAGAGCAAAAGATGAAAAGGCTGCTTGATAGAGGTAACTAGTCTCAGAGGAAGGATGTTGGCTGGAGATATAAATTTAGAAGCCATTGATTAGATTTCAAGGAGCTCCCATATCTACAGTCTGGTTAGAGAAAAAAAAATTGCAAATAAAAAATTGATCAACAGGGCACGTGGATGGCTCAGTTAATTAAGGATCCGACTCTAGATTTCGGCCAAGGTCATGATCTCAGGGACCTGAGATTGAGCCCCCTGTTGGGTTCCTCACTGGGCGAGGAGCCTGCTTAAGATTCTCTCTTCCTCTCATTCTGCCCCCCACCCTTGAGTGTGCACATATTCTCTCTCTAAACAAAACAAAACAAAAAAACAAAACTGATCAACAATATGCACATTAATGACTCAATGATCAGTCCCAAAAATCAGTACATTTAGGTTAAGAGCATGCCATTTTCTAAGAGATGAAAAAGTATAAAATATGAAAAAATCTAAACAAGTAAGTAATCGTGCTATTCTAGAAAAATTTATATCCAAATCATACTTTTAGATACAGAATAATGCATTTAGTAGATATTTATTTGATATCCTTTTAGCAACATGAGTGTAGATTTTACAGTTCAAAATCCAATAGACGGGAATTTCGTAACGTGGTGAATGGCAGAATGGGAGTAACAGGGAGCAAGATCCTTGAATGAAGCTGGGGTAGAGGATTATCAACATTTAAGCCAAATTGCAAATGTTATAAAAGGAAGGAAGTGATAGATAACATGAGCAGACTGAGGAAACAGAAACAGAGAGGGAAAAATTGCTCCATGTTTGGAATCTCATGAACATAGGAAGACTGGCTATGAACCTTAGGGAAAGCAGTCAGCAAACAGTTTCAAATTTTGAAGTAACAAAGAGAGAAACCCATGCAATTAGCATAAAGTATAAACAATTTGGAACCTGGAGCCTAATATAAATGAGCTGAGGAAGGGATGGAAAATTCTACTTTTGAACTAATGACTATAAGAAAAATTACTTGAATTAGATTGGAAAGGGAAGACTACATGAAAAACTAAGGAATACTAAACATGCTTAATTCATAATTCATAGAGGGGATCTCTGTTAGGTGCTTGTTTCAGCCTTGCAGGCTGACCAGATCTGGCTTTCACAATTTTTAAGGTTTCAAGGGGTAATTTTGACCCATAGTATATCTGGTCTATGTGCAAATGAATCATTTCAATTGATTTCTAAAAAGAATAGCTAAGACTATTTTTAATCTTATTCAATAAAGCAAAAAGCTAATAGTTTGGACTCTAGAGACTCGTTTTTATGATCTAATTATAGCTTACAAACTGACATCTTGGGCAACTTATCTAATTTCTCTTTGCCTCAATTATCTTGTATGTAAAATGGGAATAATAATATTACTTGGTTATTCATGGTATATATGAAGTGAATAATAAATTTAGCTATTATTATTGTATAATTATATTAATTGTAAGTCATGTCTTCAAAACAGCTTAAGAATTTTTGTAAAGATAAATGAAGAAATGTACTCTCTTGCATATTCTATTTTAGAATATTAGAGCTAAGTTTATATAGTTGTTTTATTCACTAATGAAGGACCAGCCCTGGAAGACAAGCAAATTTTCATAAAATAATGGTGAGTCTATTTCTTCTACTCCTAATCCAGGGCTGTACTTCCATATAAAAGTAACTATTTTTTGTTAAGCAAAGTTAAAATTTTATGTCTACATACATATAATATTTTCTAATCTCATTGCTTCATTGTATTTCAGTCATTCCTACTATAGTAAGGATGCAGACATACATAGGAAATTATTTAACTTACACATTTTAAATTGATTTCAAGGTAAATATCTGAAAAACTGAAGACCTATATAGAACTCACTTTTTAACTGGTTATAAAAAAAATGTTTTACCACTTGTCTTAGTCTATTTGGACTCCTACAACAAAATATCATATTCTAGGTGGTTTATAAGCCACAGAAATTTATTTCTCACCATTCTTGGAAGCCCAAGAATCCAGTAGATTCTGTATCTGGTGAGGGGCCACTTTGTGTTCACAGAAAGCCATCTTTTTGCTGTGTTCTTACAGGACAAAGGGAAAGGATTTCTCTGGGGCTTCTTTTATAAGGGCACTAATTAAATTATGAGGGCTCCACCCTCATGACATAATCACCTCCCAAAGGCCTCACCTCCTCATACCATCACCTTGGAAGTTAGAAATCCAAAATATGAATTTTAAGGGAACACAATTGTTCAGACCATTGAATTCCTTAAATAAGATAAAATAATTTGATATTAGCATAACTGTACTTAGAAAATGAAGATTTAGTATTTAGAACAAGCTTTC
This sequence comes from Ursus americanus, assembly GCF_024610735.1. NCBI lineage: Eukaryota > Metazoa > Chordata > Mammalia > Carnivora > Ursidae > Ursus > Ursus americanus. The sequence continues at coordinate 12,757,081 of NC_142141.1, forward strand.
AATATAATTATTTTCTAGATTATTGTATTAGTCTGCTAGGGCTGTCATAAAAACAAAAACAAACAAAAAACCCCCACCGACTGGTGGCTTGAACAACAGACAGGACTGGTTTCCACTGAGGACTCTCTGTCTCTTGCTTCCTCTTTGCACGGTCCTGCCTCTGAGTACGCGAGCCCCTGGTGTCTCTCTGCATGACCTAGTCCCCTCCTTATAACACCATTCATACTAAATTAGGGCCTACACTCATGACTCATTTTAATATCATTATCTCTTTAAAGACGCTATCTCCAAACATGGTCACATTTTGAGGTACTAAGTATTAGGGCTTCTTTAAAATCATTTTAAATTGTAAAATGTCACAGGTCTTAATAATTTACTGTTACGTAAAACTAGAGTTTTACTCTCTGTACCCCTTTACTGTTCCTGCCCTTCAAGAAATATAACTTTGCTTAAAAAATGAACTGGTAAAACCTATTCCATCTGCGTACTTTAAATAACCCAGAGAGAGTCTTTAGAACAAGCTCATGAATCATGTCCTCAACTTTACTTATGTCAAAATCCATTTCTGGACCCTTTCTTCGTGAAAATGGTCAATGATCCATGTACTATCTGACAATTCAAAATTCCTTCTACTTCTAGGCTACATTTGTGGCTGCATTTCAGGGGTACAACATTTTAATATTACTACTGAAACTGGATAAATTGTCATGCTATTAAAAAGCAAGGGCAGGAAAGATGTCAAAACCACAGCACGACTGTATGTAACTTAGTCTGAGTTTCAGCTTTACTTGTTTAAATGATCTTACCTCCTTTGCTTTTCAAACATACCTTTTTCAGACATATTTTTTCTCACAGTTTTCTTTCATTATCTCTCTATTTTATTTCTGAGAATGGTTAAGAATACAGTAAGAATAGCAGGGAGACATTTAGCTGCCATGTATCTTGCCTAAGGATCTCCTAATGTATGTATTTTCTTCATCTTCCATCCTCATTTCTGAAATTCTTTGTATCTTTAGAACACAAACTTTTCCTGAGAAATGTCCAATCTATATAAGATGAAGGAAAAAATATACATTAAAGAAATCTAGAAGTCTGCTTGAAAATCTAATTGTATTAGAGTCTATATAAGTGCAGAAGAATTTCCACAAAGCAAGAAATTAAAAACCAGTCACTGAAGGTTTCCTGCCAGAGATGGGATCTGAGATCTTTTAAGGAGAGGCATGATTTGGATAAGGATAAGTTTGATGGATGGTTTCTCTGAGGACTTTGTCACAGCCTAAACAGAGGTTTTGAGGCAAGGATTAGGAAATGCCTGGGGCATTTTGAAGACTGTTTAGAATAGCAGTGCATTTTAATCAGCATTTTTCTGTATTTCGTGAGGTATTGGTACATTGACAAAATTTTGGAAGTATAAATGTCCACCACCTTTTCTACTCTAGCTTCCTGAGGCAGATTCTCATTCTATTCTACACCACTTGGGGTTTTTACCATACCTGTGGGATTAGCATAATGGGTAGAAGATCAGAATGGAAGAAGCCAAATGACAGTGCACAACAAATATACTAATGTGAGTTCACAGCTAACTGGTGAAGAAAAGGGTCGCTCTAGGAGGTTGGCGGAAGGTGGGGGTAAGATGTGGATGGGAACCTTGTTAAGAGCTATTTGGGGAAATGGTCCACACAATGAATTACTGAGGAGAGAAGTAGCTTAAGTGCCACTAAAAAGTTCTTTCTAAAAGGATAACTTGTTTCCCCTGGGACTAAAATGTATTATATTAACTCATATTAATTATATTAATACTTCTTAGGAAGTTTCTTAGTTTGAGAAGAAAATACAGATTGCTTTTTAAGATATAAAACCAGTTTCTCTAAACACTGGGCTGAATAGGTTTCATGTAGATGCATCATTAAAACCATAAACACATATTAGGATGTGGATGATGTCCCTGCCTTGCCATTCCTAAGGAGCCATCTATAGCTCATTCCTCTTGCTGTAGGCTGAGGTTGCCTAAGTAACTGAAAGGAAGCACTTGACTTCCCTGTAGATTCCTATTAGGTTTCAGCTCACCTTCCATTGGCACAGAAATTCCATAAACAAATATGAAGGCTGTAAGAGATTTTTACATCATTAGCAACAACAGTCTACTTGATAGTCTCATGTCTCGCCCAGGTTATGTGGCATAATCTAGCATTTGAACATATAGTGAACCACGAAATATTTAAAACAAAGTGTATTTATTAATCCCCTCAACCTTTTCTTCATCATTGCCCTTCAAAGGAGACTTTGTTGACAAAACCTAGTTGTCGTTTCTCCAAAAGAAATGTTAACATCACAGATATACTGTTTATCTGTTTATGTGCTGTATGTACATCCATTCTTTATACATAAAAAGAGCAAGAAAGAATAAGACTCCACCCACCACCACTCCCAAGAACCAGTTCTCAACCCCTTGGGGGTGATATTGCCCAGAGGGAGAATGCATTCCCTGGAGTTTCCCTAAAATGATTTTGTAAAAAATTAAAAATAAAAAAAAATTAAAAAAAGCAAAAGACTGATTCCCTCAATGTTACCACCTTCAGCTAGACTCCTACTTAAGGAGGAAATTTACAAGGATAAACTTAAAGGAACCTGCACTAAGATGACATATGTCAGACATTTTGCTTCTCTCAAATCTTAGCCATATTTCGTACTCCAACTTATGTGGTAATGGTGTGCAGCTTTTCTAATCATAGATGCCCTGAGTTATATTTTAAGCAGATACTACAAATGTTGGTTCAAAAACATGTCAAGTAGAATTATTGTCTGAAGTTTATAGTAATTCATTTATCAACCTGTAAAGTTCAGACAAGTAAGCCCTGATCGTAAGAAAACCTGAAAGTAAATCCAAACAAAAGCAGTAGCTAGGCTAATCAGTATTTCTAAATAAAAAGAGAAACATCAGAAAGCTCTTTATTAGAGAAGATAGAAACAGAACAGTAACCGGAGTAGCCACTTCTGTGGAGCAAAGGGAAAGGAAGATTTGACATTTACTAACCTAAATTTGTAACATAATTTAACTTTGATTTCAAAGACATATACACACACACACCCTCTTTCTGCCAAGATATGCTTAATATTTCCTTGAACTGAAATTTATATTTTCACCTTAATAACTGCAAACATTTATCAAAAAAAAAAGGAAAAACTTTCATATAGGTTTGGAGCACTTTACCTGTGGTAGAATATAATGAATGTTCCATATTACCTTTAATTGAAACATATATATTACCAGTAAAGTTCATAAATCACAAGTGAAGAAAAAAAAAACCATGAAGTCATAAATTTGACACATTTTACATTAAAATAGATACATCAACTATTAAAATAAATGTATCTCTTACTGAGAAAATAGATCAAAATCAAATCTAATAGTTCACTTACCAAATCAGACATCCACTATTGAATCATTACTTATTGAATACTGAAGAAGATACATCATCTATCAAATCAAATACCTTCTCTAGTAAATCAGCCTCACCATCTGATTTAAAACTGCCTCCTACTAAATCAAAAAACCACCCAATAAATCAAAGCAATATTGCATCAAAGAATTTCATTTAAAGTAAATATGGTGCATCACCAGACAGCATATATCATAGCAAAGGTATCATTTATTAAGAGAAAGATATGCTTTTTGCCACCTAATTCTTTCAAATGGGTTCCTTTCAATACAGTATAAACTTATGCATTTAGACTGCTTTTAACTATCATTTTTAAAAATATATTTTCTAAGCAGATAATACCAAGAAGAAGGAAGTGTCTGAGGATTCTTGAGAGAAGTTCGTACTCTTAGCTCCAGCCGGTTACATTAGTTTAAATAGCTTAACTGTAGGTTAATATTACTTCATTTTTTTTTCTATTCGGTTAAGTGCGATAGTTTTTTGTTGTTTTGTTTTTGTTTTTGTTTAATCAGTTGGTGGCAAAACACTAGAAAGCAGGGAGTCAAAGTCATCTTTCTCTCATGCTTACCACTTTTTTACAAGCACATACAGATTGCTTTAAGGTCTCCTCACATTCTCCATTGCTCCCTCCACTCAGATGTGCTGGAACAAAGTGGTAAAAGCCTGTATGTGGGATAGCTAAGAAACATTGCAAGAATATCTTTGTAATTTCCAAGTTTCCTGGACAATTTAATGCAAAACATTTTCTCCAAATTTATATTAAGAAACAGTTCCTTTTTGTTTGGTTCTGTATTTTGTTTTTGAAAACAATATAGTATACATATTTTAATTCAGAACAGACTTCTAGTTGAAGAGATACTCAGTAATCAATCCTATAAAAAATTCTCATCAGATTAAATATATATTTTTTACTTTAAGTTAGATTCTACACCACACATGGGGCTCAACCTCACAACCCCAAGATCAAGAGTCACGCACTCTACCAAATGAGCCAGCTGGGTGCCCCCCATCATATTATGATTTTAACTAAAAATTTTTTACCTCTCAATATGAAAGTTGGAAGTACATAGACTGACTAGATTTCATCTAAGAGACTGCTACATTTATTCACTGAACTATCAGCTATATAGACATTCAAACTTCTAGAACTTAAACTCACTCATATTACCAATATATTAAGATTAATTCCCCATACAGCTGAGATTCTTAACTGGTAGAATATAGACAGACACAATCTACAAATTAGCTATTTATGTATTTGCTCTTTAGGATGGGTTGAAATAGAAATAATTGCCTGAGTTTAAAATTCAAAAATTCTAATAAAATTTTGACAATAGCTTCTCTGGAAAAAAAAAAAAAAAAAACAGAATATTTGATAGTACTAGGCCCAAGTTTTCTTCCAGGAAAAGAATTAATAGCAGCTACCATTTGGAGACAGGACCTATGTTTGCCATGTAGTCACTGGCCCTATTTACTTGCAAAGTCTTTCCAATTTTGAAGTTCAGTTTCCTTCTCACATCATATATCTGTTAATTTTATATGTTTATGTTACCTATTTAGTCCCTGTAAGCTTTGAGTTTATAAACCTATCTATAAAGCCTGTCACTCAATAAGTCATTTTGAGTATTACTTCATGCTTGTGTATTTCTGAGAGCTATATGAATGAGAATGAAGTTGAAGACTTAGTTCTTGTCCTCAAGTAGCTTTCTGCTTGCTAAGAATATTAAAATACTGACAGAGGGCTTAGAGAATTGGGCAAGAATATTATAATAGACTAAATGCACAGTGTAATTAGTAAATGCAGTAAGTAAACAGAAACACATATGGTTGGACTTTAATGCTTATATTGGATTTGATACATGGGAAAAACAAAAAAAAAGTACTAATTAAGCAAACCAAAGTTTTAAAATTTGGTGTTTTTAAGAACAAACAAGTAGGAGTAGTAAGTAGAAGTTAACCAGTTAGGGGCACCTGGGTGGCACAGCGGTTAAGCGTCTGCCTTCGGCTCAGGGCGTGATCCCAGCGTGATGGGATCGAGCCCCACATCAGGCTCCTCCGGTGGGAGCCTGCTTCTTCCTCTCCCACTCCCCCTGCTTGTGTTCCCTCTCTCGCTGGCTGTCTCTATCTCTGTCGAATAAATAAATAAATAAAATCTTTAAAAAAAAAAAGAAAACCAGTTAAAAATCAAAAAGAATAATTCTCTTGAAAATAAGTGAGGCCTAACTGCTAGAAAGAAAGTTAAAGTTAGACTGGATTTAGAGAACAATTTTGAAGCTGTTAATCTGAGTAAACATATTATTGTGTCAATATTGCATAAACCTTGACTTATCCTTATGTCTGTTCCCTGTACCCAACTTGTATTTCTATTCCACTCAAACTCTTAATAATAATAATCTAAAAGTTTTGGTTTTCTCACTAGAAATATGGCTACTCTACTGTTTGTTTTGAGATACTGTTGCCTGCGTAAGGCTCGAAAATAGATTGTAAGTCATTTCTTAGTTAGTCAATAACACCCAGCCCTCCCTTATTGCAAGCTATTTGCAAAATGTGGCCCAAACATGTTTATTACTGATCAGCAGTTTCTCATTATTGCTCTGTTTCTGTCGATATAAACATTGATTAATTGTAATTGCAGTTTTGGCCAGCACGGATTGATTAGAACATAAAGTAACAAGAATCGTACAAGAATGTCAAAAGAAAGGAACAGTTCCATGGAACATTTGGAGGATATGCTGATCCATTCAACATGGAAGGCATATGCTGCTTGAGCCAGCAGAACAGAGACAAAATAATCACATTACTCTAAGAAATGAAATGGATGACTAAAAGAAAATATGGACCTCTATAATAAATATATTCTAGTTTTCTATCTTATATGGAATAAGTTCCTGACTCAGAAAAAGTAACACTTTTTAAAAAGTCTCTTATTGCCTCCAATGCTAGGTTAACTTTTATTGTCTTTTTTTCTTTTTTTTTTGAGAAAATTGTAAAATAGTAAGGTAATAATGCACATGCCTAATTTTATAACTTTTTTCTTTATAATGAAATGGTACTTTTAGAAATGTAAACACCCTGTAGAAACTTTCTTGGTTCTCAAAGCATAATTATTCATAAATTACTTAAGGTGTTGTGTCTTTTTTTTTTTTAAGATTTTATTTATTTATTCGACAGAGGTAGAGACAGCCAGCGAGAGAGGGAACACAGCAGGGGGAGTGGGAGAGGAAGAAGCAGGCTCCCAGCGGAAGAGCCTGATGTGGGGCTCGATTCCATAACGCCAGGATCACGCCCTGAGCCGAAGGCAGACACTTAACCGCTGTGCCACCCAGGGACCCCTAAGGTGTTGTGTCTTATGCTGAAACATTCTTAGGGAATGAGTTTCTGTGACTCCTTTGAAAAACAGTGTCTCAACATTCTTTCTGTTACATATTCAGCCAATAAATTTAAGTATGCACCAGGTTCAGGGGTCTATGCTAAACTTACTGGGAAACTATGAAAACAAATTAAGACCTTATCTTTGTCCCCAAATGGCTCTTAGCTTCTCCCCAACCCCACCAAAAGAAATGAGACACACACTGGAATTTACAATGCAAGACAGAATGGCACATATCCAAAGTGCTTTGAAAGTTTGGAGAGGGAAGTAGTCACAGTTCACTAAAAAAAAAAAGTAGAAGAAAGCTTCTTGGGAAAAAAATGGGCTAGACAGTTGCTGCCCATCCTTTTTATGAGTAGCTATCAGAGTAGAAGGGATTTCAAGGCAGAGTCAGACCACACCAACATTTATGGAGCAACAAAGCAAAGGGCATCAGGTTTGGAAATGCTCGGTATGAATATTTCTAGAGGACCTCAATCTTTAAAACATTCTCCAAACAAAAATGTCGATGTCTGTAAGTTGGATAAATACAAAGCTGTACTGATTTCAGAATGGTGGCCCAGAACTCTGTTGATGCCTGTCTATACCACCACCCTACCAATTTTATCACTTGTGAGGCTGGTAAAGACTTCTAGCACACCTTTTTTTGCACTTAGTGAATGAGTATGTAATGAGGGAAGAGTGAGAAACAAAGCTGGATTTAAAAAAAAAAAAGGATGAGACTATAGTAGATTGTAGACTGCATTGAGTTTCCATACTTTTGACCAATACTCAGCAGAAAATAGATGGAACTGCTAGCAATGACTTGTTTTTTGTTTTTTTTTTAACACAGTAGTGATGCGACCAGAGCTCCATCTTACAAAGATATTCAGTGCTCTTCTAAGGGAATTAATCTCAGCAGAGTTTGTAATAAAAGGTCATGATGCTCTCAATTTGGTTTGGAGATGAAGAAATAAACCTATGACTGATTAGATAAAAGGCTTTAGTGGAACTTTGATTGGTTGACAGCATTACTTCCACATCTAAAAGAACAGTATTGCTATTACCAGATAGGAGATAAAGGAAGTGTGTGAAGAAGAGTAAGTTCAGTGTTTCCCATTTTGAATTGTTGCCACTAAATGAATACACAGAGAAAAAAGTCTACTAGAAAGCTGTGAATGTCTGACTCGTTGTCATAAGGGAAGAGGAGAAAAAATAGCATGGTGGAATACTTCATAAAGAGGGTGTACAAAGAGTAGTGGGGGGGAAGGGCCAAGAACAAAAATCTTCATAATGAAAAATTAATTTGAAATTCAATAGAGTTCATTCATTTTTCCTGGAGTCTGAATTAAGTTGCAAAATTCACTCAGCAATTGTTTAACTATAAAACAAAGCATTTCCAATAATAATGATTCGTTTATAAAAGACATTCCTAGAAAAGTTAACTCTAATTCCTTCTTTAAAAATACCTCCTCCTCTGGCTTTGCATTCAAATACTTAGCCCTGCAGACAAAGCTCTTTGCTATTCACTTCGCTCCCTACATGTTGTCTGGTGCAACCTTTGTAATCCAAGTATAAGGTCTTTAAGTACAGACCTTAAATCAATTAAGCACAATCCATCAAGTCAATTACGAAACTCTAAAATATTACAACTCTCAAAGTCGTCTTTGTTTTCCTTAATGAAAGAAGAGAAGACAAATTTCTCACTCACTAATTTGGTTTTTTAAAAAGTTGCCTAGACCTTAAATCCAGCATAGGGTATTGACTTTTCTACATGAAAAACAAATCTGCAAGACTTTGAGATTACATCCAATAAGAGATTTTTTTTGATCAATGAGTAAAAAGTAACTTAGATAACTGTGTAATATAGCCAAGGAAAGATTATTCTGCTCCTGAAGATGAAATACTACTTACTTCTGCCTCTATTTTTAAAATTTTTTCCTCCTGTAACCATTTCTTCAAGGGCTACGAGTAGCAATGGCTTTGATCAAATATTTAAACCCACCTCCTCCCAACCCTGCTCACTTTAAAGACGGGACATAAAATTGATTTGATTTAAACAAGTACTCATTTTAATTTTAGTCATCTTATTTCCAGTTTGCCTTTTCAGATATATACAAATGCTCACTTATTCTGATTTTCTGGTAGATGATTTACAGAGATAAATGAGGGTCCCACCCCAGTCACTTGAACACAACTCTTATGAAACACTGATCACCCTGTAGAGTTGGAAGAACAAATCACGTAAATATATTAAAGAGGTTAACTGTGGTGATTTAAAGGATTCTGGAGAGAGAGAAACTTTTGACACATATTAACATTCATTAAGTTACTTAACCTCCCTTAGCCTTAGTAACTCCCTGCTAGAGTAATTGTGAGGATGTATGGAAGGCATTTACCATACAGTCCAGCATGAAGTAAGCACTGAATTAATGATACTTACTGTTTTTATTGTATTTCTGAGTTTCATGTGGCTCCCAATCATGCTTTTGTCAGAGCTATTTCATTTCTTCATAAAAAATTGCAATAAATTCTCTCTCTCTTTCTCTCTCTCTATCCCTCTCATTAAGTTCTGTCACAGATTTGGTTTCTTCCCCATGATTCCCTACGGGCATCATGTGGTGGGGCATTTCCCTCATTTTAAAGATAAGGAGAATGAGGCCATGAAAAATGAGGTTTTTGCCCCAGCGGCCAAATAGGAAGTGACTAAGCTGAAACTGAAATCCAATTTCTAACCAGATACTCCTTTTAATAAATGACATTTACCCATACAGTCCAGTAATTCCAGTAATACTACAGGGTATTTCCTAAAGAAAACAAAAATACTAATTCAAAAAGATGTATGCACCCCTATGTTTATTGCAACATTATTTACAATAGCCAAGATATGGAAGCAATCTAAGTGTCCACTGATAGATGAATGAATAAAGAAGATGTGGTATATTAATACAATGGACTATTACTCAACCATAAAAAAGAATGAGATCTTGCCATTTGCAACAACATGGATGGGCCTAGAAGGTATTATCCTAAGTGAAATAAGTCAGACAGAGAAAGACAAATATCATATGATTTTACTTACATGTGGGATCTACAAAAACAAAACATATGAACAACAAAAAAGCAGAAAGAGATCCATAAATACAGAGAACAAACTGGTGGCTGCCAGTGGGGAGGAAGGTATGGGAATAGGTGAAAAGGGGTGAAAGGGAATGGGAAATACAGGCTTCCAGAACGTAATGAATGAGTCACAGGGAAAAAAGGCACAGCATATGGATTATAGTCAATGGTATTGTAATCGTGTTTTGTGGTGACAGAAGGTAGCTATACTTATGGTGAACACAGCATAACATACAGAGCTGCTGAATTGCTATGTACACCGGAAACAATGTAACATCATGTGTCAACTATACTTCAACAAAAATTTTTTTTAAATAAATCATGTCATTTAAAGTATAAAGAATAAAAAGGAAAAAATAATTTGTGTCTCCTGTAATTATTACTTTCTTTTCTGAGTTTGGTAGAAAAAAATTACTATAGTTGTATATTTTGTTACAAAAAGCTTTGACGAAGAATCTGATGTATTCTAAGTTTAGGTTCACTTTACAATTGTATAATGCTGTTATACACTTTAATTTGCCTTCCCAATTATCCCTTGATTTTTCTTTTACTTTTTTTAAGATTTTATTTATTTATTTAAGAGAGAGAGATAGCAAGAGAGAGAGAGAGCACAAACAGCGAGAAGAGGGAGAACAGAGAGCCCCACATGGGGCTGGATCCCAGGACCCCAAGATGATGACCTGAGCCGAAGGCAGTCGCTTAACCGACTGAACCACCCAGGTGCCCCATCACTTGGTTTTTCTTTTCCATCACTGAGCAAGAAACAATTTACTTATTGCAAAAGAGACTTAACTAGTCGGAGGTTAGTATGACTGCCCCGTTCTCTCACAGAGCAGCCATGAAGGCGAAGTTCTTAGATTTGCTGGTCCTTTCTCCTCAGATAATGCTATCGCTCAATCAAGCTGAGTTGACGAAGATAAGGCTTGGGAGAGAAGTTACGTTAGACTTTCCTGTGTTATTTTATAAAAAGTTTGGATACTGTTGGCATCTCTTGGAGTTAGTGAGCTGGTGGCTATATCATTTCTGTTTGAAAAATGTAGGAAGACCCTGCTGTGTGAGTTGGAGGATGTGAACAAACTGTGAATGATTCCATGAATGTTGATTTATTACTGAACACAATGGTGTCTTAATTGAAGAGCCACCTGTGTAGCAAAAGAAAGATGTTGTTTTTAGGTATACATGTTTTTAAATAAATAAGAACATGCAAATTTTTTATCAGGAAACCGGTACCATTCCCTTTACTCTTTAGAAAAGACATTTCTCTCTTTTCTTCAATTGTAAAACATATTAGTTTTTCATTTTATGAAACCATAATTTGAAGGGAAAGTGTCCATTATTCATAACTAAATCTCTAATCAAAACCTAGAATTCCACAAAAACTGGAGAATTGGAAAATAATGTGAAATCCAATCCAGGACAATTTCGTTTGATTTATAAGGAGCCTCTTGTCTCTACATTTAAATGTAGCCATGTGCCCATACAGTCATCTGTCAGACTGGGAGAATTTCCAGATAATCAAAATGTCACAAAGTTAGTACTTTTAATTTTTATTTCATCTCCCGCAAGTATGAACTCTGATTGTAATTACAGCTTCATCTGCTGTTGAATGATTTTGTTTTATCAGACAACGACAGTGCTCTAACAACCACACTGCTGGAGAAGAAGGAACCTGCTTAAGATAGGAAACAGTAAGAAGGTTGAGCTATGGGAAGCAGAAAAAAAAAATCCAGTATTAAAGAGTATACAACATGTGCCTTGATGTCACAATTAAGAGTTAAATATTTAACCCCCATAACTTACCTCTACATCAGAGTCACGTGTTGTTTACTCTGACCAAAATATTAAATTGGAGGAGACAAAACCTAGAGCAAAAAATGCTCTAGTGGAAAAAGCAAATTTACATGTAGAAGTAATCTAACTCAATAGGACCGATCAGTTGAGGTAACCATTATTTAATAAGATAAGAGAATCTGAGGAATATCCTTCTCTGGCCTTATTCTACCATCCATTTGCCACTTAGATAAAAAACATGAAAGAGGAAGGCCTTCCCCACTCACATCCTTAATGAATGCCTGGGGAGACCATTTAGGGTTGGGTGGTACTTTTATTCTACTTCAGCCAGAGTAGGGCATTAATAGAAGAGCTTATATGAAAGCTAGGTTTTATTCCTTACTTAAGAGGCACAGCTAAGTGATGTTGAGTAAATCATTAGCACTAATATTTTAAATTGCCCCTCTATCAAAAAGGAATTATAACATCGGCCCTACTGTGATACGCAGTTATTTTGATATAGAAATGAGATGATATAATTTTTGATCAGTTTGAAGTATTATGAAAATAAGTTGTATCAGCTGCTGGCTATTTTTTAAATAATATCTGTTTTAGAAGCCAGTCGTTTCTTAAGTTTATAGGAAGACCAAGCTGAAGACACAAATTCCGTGAGGAAAATAGAATGAGAAATGGACATAGGTAAAAGTGGGTGCGTGCTGTATTGTATAATCCAGTGTTGGTGGCATTAAAAATCCTACTGTTTATGTACTTCAAAAACTTCTTGTTTGGAAGTAAAAGCCTGAAAAAGTAAACAAGAGTCATACCCAATGTCACACAGCTTATGTGAAGCACAATTCAGACTAAAGTCTCCAGAACCTGAAACTAATGTCCTTTTCTTTATGCCAATTCACCACATTGCAAAATTTCCTTTCTACCTGTAAAACTGCCTAGGAGTTAAAAGGCAGATCTTATTAGTAGGATGTGAAGTGTGTGTCCCACAGGCTCATCTCATCATAAAAGCTTAGAGCAGAAAATAGTTTTTGAGCCCATCTAATTCAAAGAAGTCTGTCATACATTCCATTCTCCTTGGCAGATGACGCCCACCCCCCTATGATTACCTCTAGAGAAAACAGGAAATCTTTCCTTGGGAAACACGGGAAATAGCTAAAGACAGATGGTTCCTCTCTATGCACGCACGTGTTTATACATTTGAATGCTGAGATGGCATTAAAACCACTCCATGGAGCTTCCTGACTCCCCATCTTCATTCACTATGGCAGGCACACTGACCTCCCTTCTTGCTGTTCCTTAAGCACACCAGACCTTCTCCCAAATGGATGCCTTGCTTCTTCTGCCTAAAAAATGCCTCCTTCAAATGTGTACATGATTTCCTCCTTCTTTTCTTCCAGGTCTCTTGTCAAATGTCTCTTCATTGGAAAGGCACATTTGAGTACTTTATCATAAACAGGATCCTTCTGGGATGGGGTACATCACTTTGTCCCTTATACTACTTTGCCTGACATTCATTTTATGTATTTATTGTCTCTTTCCCTCTACCTTAACTCTTTGAAAAGCAGGGCTTTGTTTTATATCATGCTCTATTTCTTCTCAGCACCTAGAACAGGGCCTGGCATACGGAAAGAGAGGAAAAAACATTCAAAGGAAAAAAAAATACTCATCTTTTAATATAATCCTTTCACAATTTCAGACTTTTTATTTAACCACCAAGGAGAAATTCTATCATAAGGGATCCGTTAGCTGTCTTTAAGGAACTATCTTCATTTCCCTTAAGTAATAATTATTTCAATCATTTCAGTTGCCATATAATAATTTCCAAGTGTATTTTGAATTCTTAATCATCAACATGGTATACTTCAATGACTTTGCCTGTTATGTGAAACATCTACATATAATGATAAATATTCGATCAATTAAAAATGTTTTGAAATGAGATGTTTACAGATATAAAAAAAACTCATCTAAGTTTTGACTAAATTAATAACATTTGAGCTGACACCTTATCATGCATATGTGATGGGCCTATAGACTTATGATTTATGGATTTGAAGCATTTCCTTACAATGCATAGTGGTAGGCAGAAATCCAAAGTTAGTTCTTGCTGTCAATGGTGGTGATGAAGAATCCATAGTTTTAATATCATTGTTCCATGATAATGAGGAGATAGAACAGAAGGAGAAAGAATAGAAAGAAGAAAAGACACCACCAGAATACAAAATTCAATTTTTAATTCTAAGAATGACTGGGGAAAATGAGGAGCTGAAAAATGTGAAAATCTCAAACACATAAATAACTAAAACACATTCAGGATGTAGAAAATGGAATAGACCAACAAATGGAGAAGAAATTGAAAAAAGTAGTGAAAGAATTGCCTCCCAAAATAGCCTCAGGTCTATGCAGTTTTATAGCCCAGTTCTTTCAAGCTTTCAAAACACAATAATGTCTTTTTTATATATAAGTCCTCTGGAGCATTAAAAAAAAGAGTGAGCGAGAGGGAGAGAAAGTCCTGATGTGTTTTATACACTGCACGTAATATGGTTAACAAAATCTGAGAGAGCATAAAAACAGGAGACTTAAGACCAATAATGATTATAAACATGAAAACAAAAAAGGTAAATAAAAAGTCTACCATACTGAACTAACCAAAATATTAAAAGAAGAATTCATCATATTCAAGAAGAGTTTACACTAAAATGTAAGAATATTTAGTTTTCAAGGCATATAATATAATTGATCACAGTATATTTTAAGGAAAAATATGCCTGACCATTTGGGTTGACTTTAAAAGCATTTAATAAAATTTCTTATTTTTAAAAAAGTTCTTAGTTTGTATCCACTGTAATTAAAATAGGGATTATCTAACCAGACTCATATACAATATCCAATATCACACCTAATGGTGAAACACTAGGAGCAATTTCATCAATGTCAAGGAATATACAAGAATCTTCCCTTTCACCTTTTTTTTTTAATATTTCAGTTTTTAGCCCATGTTGTAAGTAAGGTAATATCAGAGAGAAAAGACCTCATTTTTTTTAAATAATATTTCTCACTTTTTTAAAAAATCATATTTCTCACTTTTTGAAGGAAAGAAACAAACTCTGTACTTTCCACATTATTACATATATAAAGTATCCAAAACTATTTGGAAAAAAGTTTAGTCAGATATCTTGTTACCAAAAAGTATACCAAAATAATTTACTTTACTACATATTAGCAATAGTATATTAGAAAATACAATAAAAGACTATCAACAATAGCAAAATCATTACATAAAATGCCTTTGACAAAATTAGTAGGTATCCAAGGTTTGTATGGAGGCAACCATAAAGTTTTACTGAAAGATATTAAAACAAAATTAATAAAATGGGAGGCATACATATTCCTGTATCAAACTTGATATTGTCAAGCTATCAATCCTCAGAAACTGATTTATATATTTGATGCAATGTCAATAATACATATTTTGCTGCTTTCAAGTGCTTTTTAAATTTCCAAATGAATTTTAAATGCTTTTATTAAATTCTCTATAATCTCTTTGGAAGTATTGTTGGAATTACATACAGTAATTCATTCATTTGTTCTAGTTGACTTTTCAGAAACAACAATAAAACATTCCCCCTAAGCCATGAGCAGCAGCATCAGCTATCTTGTATCACCTGTCTGGGGTGATAGAATCTGTTTAGATAGACAGTATTACGGCAAAACCATGAGGTAAAAGTGAATATGTGTAGCTTTATTAAGTTCTATAAAATTTAGAAAACGACCTATTAGTTCATTTATTCATTCAAGTATCATTTATTTAATATCTACTCTGTAACCTACTGAGCTAAATGTAAGGCAAACAAAGATGTCATAATAAGAGTCACAGTGAGAGTCAGACATACTAACTGATCCTAAATGGTGGCTCTGTAAGAGAAATTTATCCCATATAATTCTAGAAGCTATAGTCTCAATTCCAAAGAAACTGAATAGTAGTACAACCTTCAGTCAAGGGTGTTAACCACTGATAGTTACATTCTTATTGCCTTCCCTGTCTCCTTTCACAACTAGCAACATTTTGACAACAGTAAGGTTATTCCATATATATTTAAGAGAACTAAATCAGAGACGCAAAATAAAAATAAAATAGGGGTTAGTCAATGTAATCCATACCTTTTTCTCCTAACATCGTCAGGCTACTTTGGTGTCTATATTATCACCAAGTAATAGGCACATCCATATAGATGATGGATATTACTGAGTACTTAAGCTGTCTGCTTCAGAGTGAAAACTTAAGTGTTTTTCTCTTTAGGGATTCAAAGCGTTCTGCATTTTAATTCATGTATGTATGGGTCCAAAGGGAAAACATTTTTCATTTGTCAGTCAAGCAAGGTATTTTTAGAGAAAAGTTTAATTAAGATTAAACAAACTTAGATTGTTTGTAGGCCTAAAGGCATAGAGCTCTAAAAGCAAATTAGTTGCAGGATAACTGCTATTGTGAAAAATATTTTCTTGTGCACAAGCCCACTACTGTATATTTTAAATTAAACATGAAATGCCTCCATCTTTACAAGGAATTCATAGAATAACAGGTGTAAGAATGTCCTTAATTTCCAAATATCTACTAGGCCACAATTGTTAATTTTTTTTAATATGGAAAAGTAGATTAGATTTAAAAAGTGGATTATTAAAAACATGAACAAATTTTGGATTTTGAAAATACCAACTTAAAAACAAATGTTTTCTTTCCTTGTGTATTAAAAGTGAAAAGTATCAATATAAGTATGGGTGGGAGGTGGTCAGATTGAAAGATAAAAAAACAAGGTAAAAAAAAAAAGGTGATACGTGAAGGCTGAAATCACAACTGTGCATATGTACTCACTTTTTTATCTGGGAAGAGAACTGGTACAAGCAGTGATATCTGTTAGGAGGTGTTTCTATCAATTTAGAAAACATCTTTGTGGAATAAAGGATTAGAAGAGTTAGACTCTGACTTCTAAAGAGAAACCCCCAAAGTCTAATTTTCCGCAGATTCTAACTCTATAAATTACTATGACACAGTGCGACAGTAGCAGGTGTAAAATCCTCTATTATTAATCTCAAAAAATGATGATATGACTCTGAACCTCATCTCAGGAATTCTATTTCAAATGTTTCTTCTTTTGAATCGGTAATTAGATATTTAGCTTTTTAACTAAGTGGAAAAATTTTTTTCAATTTTTATTTATTTGAGAGAGAGTGAGCATGTGTGCGTGTGGGGGGGAGGAGCAGAGGGAGAGAATCTTCAAGCAGATTCCCCACTGAGCACAGAGCCCCATGCGGGGCTCAGGCTCACAGCCCATGAGATCGTGACCTGAGCCAAAACCAAGAGTCAGATACTTAACTGACTGAGCCATGCAGGCACCCAATTATTTGAGTGGAAACTTTAGATTACAGTTTCAGCCAAGCTGATCTGTCAGTAAATTTTATTATCACGTATACGGGGAATTTTACATATTTGGAATAAACTCATTCTAACAATCTGTATCCTAGGAAAGGATTAAGGACAAGTTTAAGTAAGGCTGATGATAGTCTAATCATTGGGGAAATAATTAATTACAAAACAGGTAGTTGTTAGCCTATGCTCACCAGTAAAAAATTAGTGACATCCTGTAATTCCTGAGAAAGAAGGAAATTTAAATACCACGCACCCCTCTCCAAGGATACAAACTTATGTTTTATGCAGGGCATCATCTGTCCTCTTTGGCTAATCTCACAAATAATTATGGAAATGTCAAAGCACTACTCTCTGGTTATAAAAATTAGAAAGCATTCGGAGAGATCTGAAATTTGTGTGTATGTGTGTGTGTGTATGTGTATCTTTAAGGGAAAATCAACCATTCGACAATGTAACTCTGGGAAATGGATAGGGAAGTTATTTAACCTCTTGTGCTTCCATTTCATTTTTCTAACTTTAAAATGAGAATAAAAATATATTTTGTGCTTTTTTGGAGAGAGAGTGAGAGAGCACAAGTTGGTGGTGGGGGGAGCAGAGAGAAAGAGAGAATCTTAAGCAGGCTCCACCCTCAGCATGGAGACCAATGTGGGGCTCGATCTCACAACCCTGAGATCATGACCTGAGCCAAAATTAAGAGTCAGATACTTAACCAACTGAACCACACAGGCACCACAATTTTGTGCTTTTTAAAAAAAAATTGAGTAAGATGTTATGAGTACTACATAAGTGAGAAATATACATATTTAAATAAAAAATCTTCTTACATTTATCAAAAATATATGCAATACACAATATAAATAATATATAATACACAATATTTGATGAATATATATGTATGTTTATATGTGTATATATCTATATATATATACATACATTAATAAATAATGATTTGATAGAAATCTGAATAGTATGTGTTAAATATAGATGGGTGTTTTGAGGAATATAGCTAAATGCTGACCTTGACACTTGATTAAAAGTCACTCTATGAGCTATAGTGGGAGGATAAACCCATATTCAGTGAGTAGACCAGCTATCCACCTTCCTCTCGGGGAGAGGTGATCGTGGACTCTGTAATCAGCCAGACTGGTTTAAATCCAAATCCTTCATTTATTATTTATGTGATCTTAAGAAAGACGATTTAATCTACTTTGAAAGTTGAGGTAACCATATTACCCTATTCATGGATTTGTTGAGGGGTGTTGGTACCTGACGTAATCCATGTAAAGAATCTGAGTTTTGATTAATGTTTAGTTGTTGCTGTTCTACCGGTTGTGCGTTATTCCGGGAATGCAGATCCGTAGGTCTGCTGGTCACCAAAATTGCATTGAGCTGTGATCAAGGAAAAAAAGTAAAGGACATAAGAAATGGCAGATATACAATTCCTCAAAATACTGGCCTTTCAGAGAAATGAAATAAGGAATGTGACTTAGATTCAATTCTATAATTATGATAATAAAAACACGATTGGTATTGAGTGAGAGTTTAATTTTGTGCCAGATACTGTGCTAAATGCTTTGAATGCATGGTCTAGCTTCTTAGAAACCATGAGAATTAGGTATTATCATCTTTCTTTCTATAGATGAGGAAACTAGAGCTCAGTATGGTAAAACAATCAACCTATTGAGCCAGGTGATTGTTTGATAAACAGCCACTCATGTTACAAAAACTTAAAAGTGCTATGCAAACCATTAATTTGACTAATACAGTGGAGGACTGAAGCAAAGGGAATTAAATTATTCCTTCCCTCAAAGAACTTATAATCTATCAAGATAAATGCAGTAATGCACTTAAAGAAATATGAGAAAAATACAAAATTATTGTATTTAAATTAAGCACATAATTACTGAGGCAATAGGAATAGAAGAAAACATATTAGTAAAAAGGTATCAAAATGGAAATACTTCCTCATTTATATACATAAATTGTTTCATATATACTGAGTTTTTCTAAGAATCTATTTGTAATGCCAGCTGGCTGATTTCTATTTCTTTATTCCTAATGCAATTTTTGCTGATATAGGAACCATGTGTGTTTATTTTAGTTAATGAACCTGTCTTCTTTGAAGGAATCCAAAAGACATTATTCTGTGATAACTTATACTGCAGGAAGAAGCTGTTTTGTTTTAAAACAGGAATAATTTAAGCCTGCATTGTATCGATCAGGCATTGCCCAGTATAGTTTGAAACATTAAAAAAAAAAAACCTGTAGTTTTTCCAACACACATAATATAATATTATCAAACACAGACAAGAAGTCTTAGCATAATGAGAGTGTTTTGCAAATGAGAAATTATAGATAATTGCTGTTTGTTCTTGTTTTCATAGAACGAAGTGTAATTATTATTAACAAGAGGCTTGTTTCAATAATTATTTCTGGTTATCCCAGGGCACAAATGCATTGAAGCAGAAAACAATGCATTTTCACTCAAGAGTTTTTGTTCCTAGATCATCTCTTATCACTGCTAGAGGTTATGTATGAATGCTTGCTCTGAGTGTGTATAAGCCTGGCACTCTCTCACCAAATGTGTGTGATTTCTGAGAATATCACATCATTCTGTTGAGATTAAATACACTCTCATCAATATTTTAAAAGAAATTATCTAACCACACATAGTATTGTAGCACTGTTATTTTACTTAAGGGGAGAAAAAGAATTTGAAGCATATATATCCAGTTGGGATTTGGGATTCCAGGTAACAAATTACAAAGAATCAACATATATTAAAAAAAGGATGAGACAGTGCCCTTAGCAGTGACGTTGGAAACCTAGCAAGTAAATGCCTGTCATACTATTTGTTAAATATTGTTAGTATTACCCCTGGACATCATAATTACCATAAGAGTTACTGAGCTCTTATTATGTACAGACACTGTGTTAAGGCATATTTAATCCTACCAGGTAAATATTATTATCCATGTCTTTTACATATAAGAAAACTGAAATGCAATTTTCCCAGTCATTCTGCAAAGAAGTAGTGGTACTAGGTCTTCAACTTGGTAGACTGGCACTATCGTCTAAGCCTTAACACAACCCTATAAATTTATCCTAGACTTACATTATGTGCGTGGTGATCTTTTATCTTTGATTGCTTCTAAGTTTTTTATAAAAACTAATTATGATAATGACTGTCAGAATCTGGGGTCCAACTATGGTTGAAAGAGGGAAATATCTTTCAGGGCGGCACAGATACACTAAAATTCACTTAGAAGTAATGACAGAAAAGAGTCTAGACAGGCAGATGGAATGTCTTATTTCTGGCAGCAGGCAAGAGAAGTGCCATAATGGATACAGGGAATTATTTTAGCTAGTATGAGCCGAACCTTGGCAAAAAAGGAGGAAGAACGGCTAGGCCCCTGGCTCAGGTGGCGCCAGATATCTCGTAATGGGGCCAGGTTTATAATGCTATTATTCTAGCCACTCTAATAGGCAATCTCAAATAAATCAACTTTATAGAACAGTTATCAGTAAAGCAATATCCTTCCTTCTTCTAGAACAGGAGAATGAGTCAGGGTATCTTAGCAGAGACTTGGAAAGGCTCAAGTACTCAATATTTTGGATGAGACACTTAAATGTTTGTCTTGAGAGAATGAGCTATTCCATTTTTGCATATACAAGACACTGTAAACATATCCTTTGATTCCTATAAATCTTCTAAGCTTTTGGAAACTACAGAAGCTACTCACTTGCTTAAGTGTCTGTCCTGTTATTAAAGTAACTACGCAACATGATCCAATGACTTTTTAAAAAATAGTTATTTGTACTTACAGAACAAAATATATTCTGGATATAAAACGTTAAGTTGTTCATCTTATTTCATGGCTTTGAGAAAGAAAAAAAGTAACACAATAAATAACCATGTTTCATATTAGCTATATTCACCATTAAGAAGCCAGACCTTGAGGGTGCAGATATATGTATGTGTGATAGTGTGCACACACACAGAGATACACAGACACACACACACACACACACACACACAAGCATACCACACAGTTCCTAGCAGATATTTGAACAGATGAAAAAATGAAAAAAAGAAAAAAAGAGTGTATAAGTGCATTTGTTAGCTTACCAAAAAAAAAAAGAGAGTTATTCAGAAATTAACAAGCTACCTAGAGCATATGTCTCTTTGAGAAACAAATGCAATGTGGACTTGACATAAAACATTAGAATGGAAATCTTGAGAAAAATACCAACTATTTTGAAATTTGGTGATAATCTCAGGCCAAAATTAGGGTATTACCTCATTGCTCAAAATCATCATACCTTTTTTATAAATTTGTTAACATTAGAAAGCATCTATAAAACTACTAATTTTTCATGCTTGTAGAATCAGTATGAGAAGTTCCTTCATTAGTATCATCTTGTGTCTGATTGTAGGCATTGATAAGTGAGTTTGCAACTCATTGTGTTAACTAAACTCTAGTATTAGCAGTGCCTACATGGTTGAATAGGCTTATATATAAATATGTATTCTGTGTGCTCATTTCTTATTATAATCACATCAATTAATTATGCATTATGTTTGTGACTCTTAATGACTTATTTATACTCATTATACAAGCATAATTATATTACAAAAAATATATATGCCATTCTAGAGTAAGAAGAAAGGCTGGGGAAAAAATCTTTTCTAAATACAGACTAGTAGAGGGGTGCCTGGGTGGCTCAGTCAGTTAAGCATCTGCCTTCAGCTCAGGTCATGATCTCGGGGTCCTGGGATCGAGCCCTACATTGGGTTCCCTGCTCAGCCGGGAGTCTCCTTCTCCCTTTCCCTCTGCCTTTCCCCCTGCTGTGCTTCTCTCTCTCTCAAATAAATAAATAAAATCTTAAAATATATATATAAATAGATACATACATACATGCATACATACTAGTAGATACAGTTAGCATACAGAGAAACCTTCAAGAAGACGAGATTGCCAGTTGGTGTTCTGTCAAATGTTTCACACAGGGCTCCTTGGCTATTCCTCTTAACACTGCACAAAGTTACTCTTTCCTTGGGTCTAAAAATAAATAACAGAAAATACTGCTGCCAAAACAATCTGACTAGAACCTTCCTTTACCCTATTCCAACCTCTCAGAACATTTCCAAGCCAGTAATGAGCACATGCATTTGTATTATGACACTCGGTGCTCTGTACCAAACACACAACACACACGTGCACACACACACACACACACACACACACACACACACGTATGCACTCTCACACTGGGTGAGGAAATGATTTGCCCTGAGGGAGTATGAAAAAGGATACCATCATGTCAATGTGGTCTTTGCAAATCACATATTTCAGCTACAGAAGAAAAGATGTCTGTTTTTCTACACCAGTAGGCAATTACTGAGAGCAATCATACACTAGGCATGGTTTAAAATGCTTTCTACATAATGTCTCACTTAACACTCACTATAAATATATAAGAGAAGTGCTATTACAATTTTTTAGATGAAGAACAGAAAGTATGGACAGGCTGCTAATGCCGCTCACCTAGAAAATGTCAAGCCAGGTGGCCTGATGCTAGCGTCTGTTCTCTCTACCATTATGTTACAGAGATCAAGGAGACAAGGCTCAAGTCTGTTTTGCTGGTTTAGTATTATTTTTAATAAAATAAGCAGCAGGCTCTACTATGAACTATAAATTAAATGAGGGCTGTGGAGATGGGTCAGGCTAAGCAATTGAAGGAAAACATATAAAAGTCACTCAGGTAATTAAGTTTATTTAGAGTCATTAATTAGTGTTATCAAAACTGTCCTATGTAATATAAACAGGAGCTCATACATGTAGTGCAGAGGTTAGAAATTTCTAACCAATATATGGAAATTTTAATTCTGGTGCAAATTGAACCCTTTTGTCTTCTTTCCAAACAAAAATCACAAAGCTTGTTTGAAAATGATGTCATGAAGATGATTGGATTCCAGCTTGAGAGAGCTTGCCTAGCATGAAACTGTAGAGGACTTAACAGCTGAATTATCTCATGATAAGCCTATTAAAGATTCATAATTCCTTGAGTTTTAATTGGGTGTGATTGATACCCACTAGAGTATTTGTGGGTAGAAAAGTAGCCTAAGTGGTTCTCCCTCCCTCTAATTAAAAATTGCCCATGTTTATTGAAACTGATTATTGAAGACAACATGAAATATTGTTTTATGAAAACCATCCTGGTAATGACAAATTTCAGATCCACAGAAAAGGAATTTTACTTGCAGATCTCTTTATGCAGAAAAAATTGGACTGTTCAAATTACTTTCTTAAATGCATCTTACCTATTATACTTTGCTTAATATACAGTATCATATTTCATTTCTTCATGTGTCTATATACTGTAGAGAGAATTTTATATGAAACTACATATGTGCCTACTACTTAGCTTCAAAAATTATGACCTCATAGTCAATCCTAACTCATTTTTATTTCTATCAAGTACTCTCATTACAGATTATTTTGAAGGAAATCCAAAAGATATTATTTTATCTGTGAATATGTCACCTTAATATACAAAAAAGAGACTCATCAAAAATTAGGCAAAAAAATAAACAACACACAAAAAATAAAAGCATATAGGGGCACTGGGGTAATTCAGTAGGTTAAGCCTCCAACTCTCGACTTCTGCTCAGGTCATGATCTCAGGGTCGTGAGATAGAACCCCACGTCAGGCTCTGTG
This sequence comes from Ursus americanus, assembly GCF_024610735.1. Lineage (NCBI taxonomy): Eukaryota > Metazoa > Chordata > Mammalia > Carnivora > Ursidae > Ursus > Ursus americanus. The sequence continues at coordinate 12,780,920 of NC_142141.1, forward strand.
CTCAGTGGGGAGTCTGCTTGAGATTCTCTCTCTCCCTCCCCCTCTTCCTTTGCCCCTCCCCCAACTTGCCTGTGCTCATGTACTCTCTCTCTCAAATAATTTTTAAAAATAAAGTATATAAAGTATATATGCCAATATATTTTTTAAGATTTTATTTATTTAAGAGGGAAAGAGTGAGCAAGCAAGAGCGAGAGAGAGAGCACAGACAGGGGGAGAAGCCGACTCCCACTGGGCAGGGAGCCCAGGACACTAGGATCATGACCTGAGCCAAAGGCAGACGCTTAACCCATTGAGCCACCCAGGCGCCCCTACAGACAAGTTTCTTAACTGTCACCTAATATACAGATTACTGTTTTCTCTTTTCCTTATAAATTTTTATTGAATAAAACAAAACATTTATCCTATACAGTTTCCCACAGTTTGGATACTGCTCTTGGATACTCCTGGAGAGTAACAGGTAACTCTGCCCCCGGTATTTTCTCTAAGTTGGTAGTTAAATTACATCTAGAGGATTGATGAGATTCTGGTTTCATTTTTCTGGGGGTGGAGGACAAAACTACATCACAGGTAGCGTAGTTTTCTTCCATGAAAAAATACCTAAATGTTTTTCCATCAGGAATTATGTGTATATAATGCATCTATTGGAAATGTTAGAGACCATTGATTATCACTGCCTAGATTAATGATTTCATTTTAGTTTGTAAAATAGTGAAATGCTAATTCTATCATTTCTTATTTATTTATTCATGAAATACTTTAGCGAAGAAAAACTTTCTTCATCAACTCTGGTTATCCAGAGACACAGTTTACATAGTAAATCAGAAAAAAAAAAATTTTCGAGTGTTTGTCAGTTTTCAAAATACTGAGTTTGCTCCCTAGTATCTTACTAAAATGAACAATGGTGGTTTTGTTTGTTTATTTGTTTGTTTGATTTAGTACCATTATGAACTTACGCATTTAAATGTATTGCAGTTGTTATTCTTACTGACGCATCAGATTGTTAAATGTTTGACAAATGGAACATATTCATGTACCTACTCAGCCCTTTTGAAGAGATCCTAATAGTCTATCAGAGCTTCCTGGCTTTCTGCTATGACAATATGTTCCAGGCTTATTTCGATGTTGCTGTCCTACACTTGAATTAACTAGTTCTCTAAGAAGCCTTAAATCCCTTTAGTAGAGAATGGCACTTAAATCCCAGTCTGATACTGCTTTCAAAGCATGTTAGAAGAGAGAAAACAAATGTTTTCTTAAGCCTCACTTATATTATTCAAATTTCTGTCACCTTTATGTGAATTTATGGTAGCATTTAACTGTTTCTTTTTTGTTAAATGAGTTGATGTATTTTTTATACAGTATAAATAAGTGATTTAAGTTTATTTATAAAGAACAAAAGCAATACCTTTTTCTGACTAAAAACTACATAAAACTAAAATTAAGAACTGTCTTTTCTTTTTTTATAAATTAGAATGTAGGAGCAATAGATCTTATTTTATTTCATTCAAAATGGCTTAGTAGGCCAAGAAATTGGCCCTGAGAATTTCATATAGACATGAGAAAATGTTTTCCTGAAATATGGGAATTAGGGACTGGAAGTTTCTTTCTGATTTACAACACTCTCCCTTTCCATCTCTTTCAAACAGTGCCTTGAAACCATGCTGGACATAAATTTTTTTTCAAGTAATACATAGTAATCACAAAAGGACTGACAAAAGTTAACATGGATTAAGTTTTTCTGTCACGAATATATTTTTAAAGACTTTTTTTCTGGGGCACCTGGGGGCTCAGTTGGTTAAGTGTCCAACTCTTAATTTCGGCTCAGGTCATGATCTCAGGGTGGTGAGATTGAGCCCTGTGTCAGGCTTCATGCTCAGCGGGGAGTCTGCTTGAGATTCTCTCTCTCCCTCCCCCACTGTTCACGTTCTCTATCTCTCCCTCCCACTCTAAAATAAAATAAATAAATCTTTTTTAAAAAAAGACTATTTTTTTCTATTTTTCTATTTTATTTCCTGTTTCCTATTTTGTTGTTGTTGTTGCTTCTTTAGCTTCCCTCCTGTGCTATGGCTAAAAATAATTCTTATGAGGCTATATCTGTTCAGGATCTTGGGGGCTTTCCACTTCTGACTACCATGGAATACAGGCCTATGTCCATCTACTAAGAATAAATATGAAATCTAGATTTCTTTAAAAATCAATATTTGAAGGCATCAGAGATCACTGAAGGAGTCAACCGTGGAGAGTCAAGATCTTAGCAAGAAGTGAATTGTGTTGCATTGAGCCTGGCTTTCTCCTCTGCATTTGTGTGTGTTGGTGCATGTGGGGAGTGGTGGTGTCAAGGGACCTAGAAACCAAGCAGAAAATGGTAGCTTAGAGTCTTTGGTCATTTCATAAGACTAGGAAAACCAAATCTTTATTGATTTGCTTCAAGAAATTTGTTTACTCTCATTATGGGACAAGAAGTAACAAGAGAAACAAAAAGTAGCTCCCAAGCGGCTAAAAAGCTAAGCAGAACTGATGAAAAAAATGGAACTCAAAGATCATCAAACAGGAAGAGCTATGGGAAAGAGCACTGGCATTTAGTCAATATCCATGATGGGCTGGCTATATTCTAATAGGAAAGCCAAAACTGAAATAAACCAGACCTCACATAGAGTGGAACTCAACCCTCAACAAGCTCAGTTCCTAATGACTGTAATCTGCTCCTGCTTTAATAGCCTACTGAAAGGACAGCAAAGAACATTCTCTAGAAAGATAAAATACAGAACTACAATTTTTCATACATTCAATGACAAATGACCAGTAGACAAGAACAAATGACCAAAAACCAAGAGAAAAAAGATCAACAAAATCAAATCCCCAGATGATCTAGATATCAGCATGATTAGACAGATTTTAAAATAATAATTAATAACAAAATAAGTGATAAAATAAAATAAAATTGAAATTCTAGGCAAAAAAGTAGAATAACTGAAAATATGAATTTGATAGATGTGTTTAACAGCAGAATTATAAAAAGCAGCAAAGATGATTAATGAAATGGCATATACGTCAACAGATATCTAGATTGGATAATAGAGAAAATGATTTAAAACATTCAGAAGAAAATATGAGACATTTTAGAATGGTGAAAGTCTAAGGCAGTATAATTAGAGTCTCATAAAAAAGGACCAATGCAATATTTATAGACATATTAGCCAAGAATCTCTCAAGCTTAAAAAATTCCCAAGCCAATGATGTTGAAAGCTCTATAAACTAAAACTGGGAAAATGCAAAGAAATCCACACCTAATCACATCACAATAAAATATCCAAAAAGCAAAGAATATTTTTAAAAAACCAGAAGCGACTAAAGGAAAAGAGACACATTATCTTTAAAAATGAAAATAATGAGTGAGAGTTGCCTTTTTGGCACAAATGAACATATATCAGAAGACAAATGAGTGACATATTTAAAATGCTGAAAGAAAATAATAGCCATCATTAAAAGTATCTTTCAAATAATTAAGGTAAAATTAAGATGTTCTTAGAGAAAGGAAAACTAAGAGAATTTGTCCATCACAAACCATACATTAAAAGAAAAGCTAAAAAGAGTTCTTTAGACAGAAAGAAAATGATCCACAATGTAAGGAGGGAAATGACAGAAGTAAAGAACATAAAAGGATAAATAAACATATACAAAAATTGAATCAATACCGACTACATAAAACAATAATACTCTCTTGTTGCCTTTAAAATATATGGAAAACTTAAAAATAAACAATAGTCCAAAATGTGGGGGTAGGGAAAAGGGAATAAGGGGCTAGGGTTATTAACACATCTAGAACACATCTGTTCTAACAGAACAAATTAACAACAACAACAACAACAATGGCAACAGATACATAGAAAATTTGAACAACACAATTTACAAATTGGACATGACTGACAAATATAGAACATTGCAACCAATAATTGCACAATTTTTTAAGAACATGGACCATTTACCAAAACTGACTATATTCTGTATCATAAAAACCATCTCAACAAATTTTACAGGACAAAGTCATATTTGGTATACTATCTGAGCACAGCAAAATTAAGCTAGATACCAATAACCACATAATGGGATCATTTTCAAATATTTGTAAATGAAGAAAGATACTAAAGATAACATGAGTCAAATGAAAAACACCATGGAAATAGTTAAGAAATATTCCAAAATATGGTTCTCAGCAGACCAAAATATAAAAATGCTTACAGGATTTCATAGATGTAGCTTGATAATACTGCCTATCTGGCATACAAACAAGCAATACATAATTTTCATTTTACCCAGTCACATTGGGTGTCATGGAGACAGAAGAGTCAATTGATTGAGTATTTCACATTTCAGCTGCTTTGTTTGTGTTGTATAAATTCAGTTTGGGTTTGACTGAATAGAGGCAAGTACTACGGATGGAAGGTGATCGCAATGTCCTAGAACCACATACAAACTCTTTGAATCCCATGAAACGAATCCACTGACTTAGTCAAATGATTTCATGTACATGCCTTGAAAGACAAATTGCTCGTCTAATGCTTAACATGAACTGGAAGTGAAAACAATTAGTATGGTGGATGCTACTTTAAAGGAAAAATGTTTTCTTCACACAGCAGATGCGGGAACATAAGGCCAGCAGTGGGTATCAATGCTAAACTGTCACTGAATTACACAAAAACAACAGGCTATAACAAAATAACTAGTGTTTTCAAACTTGCTACTTTAAGATTGAGCCCTTTGCCAATCTCCTTTTTTAAAAAAAATATGATGTCCATCTACACTAATTTCCTTTGACATATGTCTTGCTGAATGAGAAGTTTCAGGATCAAACAGGAGATCTAATGTTTATGTGACCAAAAACATGTAATTAGATTGTGTAAGTTGGTTTGTTTTTCATGTTTTTTTTCCTTCCTAGGGCAGAGTCCATTCATTATATTTAAATTCTTTCATCTTCAGCAACTTTGAGCTATTCTATAATGTTGCCTCTCTAACCTGATGGCTTTACTTTACATTTGTATCACATTATCCAAATAAGAAAAGTTGATTCATATAAAAAAATGTTTGGGTTTTATAGAGTAGTAGGAATGTCAAATACAAAAATGACCCATAACTTACAAATTATCCTACAAAGTAAGCATGGAGTTTTTAAATATTATTTTCTGCATTCATTTCAAACCACATGAGTGTGACAGTTTACTCCAAGTTATGGTATCAAGTTAGAGTATTGAAAACCCCTTATGGTCAAAATTATCCTTGAAAATTCCCTATATTTCCTATAAAATGTGAATGGGTTTGTGTATACTATCCTCTACAGCAATTTTAAGCACCCTAATATATAAGAACCAATGAAATAAGAGAAAAGAAAAAAAAAACACAAAAGAATGACTACATGAGATGTGTCTGCATTTATGTCTATGTAAAAAAAAAAAAAAAAAAAGGAACTCCAAGTGAACACAAAAGCTTCCAAGTCCCTAGAGATAAATGAGGGATACTTGTACATTTCTATTTTGATATAAACTTGATACATGTTAATAACTGTATTTACAGTTAAATGCATTTTAAATGTGATTCTTCTGTATCTTCTCTTAAATTGCTATGTATTTGTATAAATGGATAAGATATAGCTACCTGAAAGTTTTAACTGAAAGAGAAATGAAAAAATATCTGACTGTGATGCCTGGGTGGCTCAGTCAGTTGAGCGTCTGCCTTTGGCTTAGGTCATGATCCCGGGGTCCTGGGATCGAGTTCCAAAGCAGGCTCCTGCCTGCCACTCCTCCTGCTTGTGCTCTCTCTCCCTCTCTCTCTGACAAATAAATAAAATCTTTAAAAAAAAATCTGATTGCTCATGTTTTTAAAGATCTTAATACATTATTTAATTGCTAAATGCTTTTTTATGACCAAGAAGTATTATCTTTCAGTTACTAGCATAAATACTTGTATTTATTTTTCTTTTTATGAGTGTGATTTCAAGTATTTGGCAAAGCAAACATAACTGTGAGCTTTGGCCTTGATAATGATCTATTTTAAATAGCCTTGCCTGCTTCAGTTTCTCTTGTAATTCACTCTTCATATTCTGGCCAAACAAAATCTTTCCTCTGGTATCTTTTTATTTTTTCTATTTCAAAACCTTTTCTGCCTCCATATATTTTACTTATCAAATTACATAGAAACTCTTTCTTTCATATTTGACATCTGCAGTTTTTAATCTTCTTCCATGCTAATGATTCATGCCCTACAGGTTTACCAGCCATTCTCCTGTCTATGCCTTGAATTTTCTGAATCTGTTACATGGATTTTGTCCTTTTCCTAATCTCCAATAATACCTTCTGAATCTCTGCTTGTTATAATCTTTAAAATTTCAGTTAAAGTATGTTCATGACAACTTACCCAAAAATAGTTCTGTATCTTTAGATCTTTTACAGTACTGAAAAAAGAAGGAAAATGATCTCATTGTTCTTAGGTATACATATTACTTAGGCACATAGATCATCCTTCCCTACCCAGTCCCTTCTTCCTCCACTCCTTCATTCCCTCCCTCATTTACAGAGACCTTACTACTTGCCATAAAATGTACTAGTCATTTCACACACATTCTTTCTAATGCTCTCAACAACTTTGTGCAATATTATTAGCTCAATTCCACAAACATATAAACTAAGGTTCAAAGTAAGTGACAAAGATGAGAATCAAATCAAAAGGATTTCACCATAATGATTTTAACTACTTTTTATGGTACATCTACTATGTTTTAGTTTGTTTCACTAAATAAATTAATGTTTTGTCCATGTTGCATAATTTTGTCTCCAAGCAACAATTCAACAAGGTAGTTACTATTATAGGCAAATAATGTCCCTTAGTTTGCTTAGAATATCATATGTGATTGCTTTTTTCACATTATGATGGCTAAAATTTACTGTGACCTTTCTGGAAATAGCTTTATGTCTCCTGAGAGTCAACTGGGTGATTTATGCATAGCCCACTGCTACTGAATGACTGTTCATTTTAGAGATGAATGTTTCCCAATCCCTCAGCAGCTGGGGATGCCAGGTGAAAAAAGGGGAAAGAACGAGCATCAGAAAAAGATGGCACAAAACCAAACCTTAACGCTTTTTCTCACCCACCCCCACCATTTCTCAATTGCCATCTCCTTCCCCTCAAGCCTCCTTGCACAGAGGATACGAATTTGTAAGCTGCTACACTTTCATTGGTAACACCATTTCCATAATCACCCCAGCCATGTGGAAGCACTGCCCTCTACTCTGTTGTTATTCCAAATCTCACCATGTAGCTGCAGTGCTCTCAGTTCGATCTGTATGAGACATAGCAAGAGCTAATGGTTTATGTATCATCACTTTGAACTTCTAGTAACATTGTTTTCATCAAAATTTTCCCAACTTTAATGATGGTAATTGAACTCTTACCATTAGTTAAGCATCCATAATTTCTTACAAGAAAATCACCTGTGACTTCAGAAGCTGAATTTTCAGACCTGTCCCTAGTCTATCAGCACTGAGATCTCTGCCAGATCCTAAACTGAATTTTCTAGAAATTTCAGTGGAAATGTCTTAGGGTTTTATCAAAATAAATTCCATGTCTTTGTTGTATTTGCATTGATTTTTCCTACTTGTGGGTAAATTTTAACAAGGATTTTGCTATAATTACAAATTTATTTTGAAAAACTGGACATTTAAAATAAGAAACACCAGATACACCAAAAATACAAGTAGTTATTTTTGAAATGTGACTGTATCTACATGAGTTCAAATTTACTCTTTTTTAGATCATTTTTTACCTGTATAAATATTACAGAAGGAAAAGAAGTGGAGTGTAAGTTTTGAAATTTTTCATCAGTTAAAAAAACTGGAAGAGAGAAGATATGTAAATATTTAGAAAACAATGATCAAAAGCACCTGTCAAAACTAAGTTTTCCTTTTTTGATATTTCAAATTCTCTGACAGCTTCTCTCTCTCTCTCTTTTTTTTTATGGCTCCCATTCTTCTATCTGTTCCTAACATTTTTTTCTTCCAGAATTATGTTATTAGACATTTTTTTTGTCCAGCCCTATTTGATTACATCTTTCCAATGGCTCCAATTAATCTTAAATACTCTTAAATATTTCCACAGTTTTATCTCTAGCTATCGTTTTTTTTTTTTTCTTTTTAGCTACAGTCCCTGTTTTGGTATAGGAATATTAGAAAAATTCCCTCTAGAGATCAAACTTCCTTTCCCTCTCCCCTCCAGCCCCCAGTCCAGGTAAATATTCCTTTGAATGAGACTTGTCTCTTTTGGTCAATAGACTCCATCCCAAAGCAGCTGGAGCCTGGCTAATGTATATTTTTATAATACAGGTCTAACACTACATTTAAAATGTGAGAATGTGACTTTTTTCTGCTATAGACTATAAAGAGATAAGTTCGCTACTTCTGTTTAGGATGCCTAGCCTCTCTTAATAAAAGACTATACCCAGTGGCTTCATAAAAGACAAGACACAATGGTCCTCTATTCAGGGAAATTGGTGACAACCGGAAATGCACCCACCATGATGCCCCAGTTATGCCTGATGTGACCCAGAGATAGAAAGTTGGCTTATCTCCTGACCAGAAGAAATAAGAACCTAGTAGCACCTGGCCACCCTTCTACCTCCCATTGTCAATCACTGTAGTCTGTTCTGCTATCGGTTTCAGCCATTCTGTTTCACATGGTGAGTAACTGTAACCCTTCGATCCCTATAAGGAAAGGCAAAGGCATTAAAGCTTGTTTGTATTTGACCCATACCCAAAAGTTATCCTTTCTGCATGGAAAGGCCCACTCATTTGAAGTTTTACTCCTAAAACTAGGAAGTTAGCCCTTCATGAGACCAACATCATCCCACATGGCCCTATCTATCATGCAGATGTCCAAATACAGGTCCTGTGAACATTGAACCTCAGCTCTTCCAAACTTGAGCTTGTCTCACAATCACAAGCCTTTTCCTCCCCTATTCCTTATTGCTGGCATCAGTATCACTTCATCCCATTTATAAACCTTGAAGATAGCTTTAACTCTTCTGCCTCTTTCACCTTTCATAACTGATCCATCACCAATCCAGTGAATTTCTTGAGCCCATTCCCACTGGTCCATGCCTTACTTCATATACTCATCATTCCAACATTCTCCACATCTTCCCAGTGATTCTTGGAGTATAGTGTCCCAGTCAGCAGCATTAGAAACAGCTGGGAACTTGGAAGAAATGCAAATTCTTGGGCCCACACCACACCTACCGAATCAGAAACTCTAGATGTGAACCGGCCATCTTTGTTTTAACAAGCAATCAGATAATTCTGCTGCATGTTCAAATTTGAGAACCACTGGTATAGAGTTAACTTTGAAAAACATAGTAAACTATATCTTATAAATTATTTGGTTAAAAAACTCAATGACATGCACAGACTCCAAATCACATCAGACAGCAGCATTTTACCATCATCTCTCTTTATTTTCCCCATATCCCCTGCATTCCAGCCACACAAATTTCCTTATCTCCATTTTATAAGAAACTGGATATTTACGGAGATAAGTAGCTTGCCCAAGGATAAATAACTAGCAAATGATAGACACATCCAATTTCTCTTATCACTTAACAATAGTAATTATTGGTTGGTTGGTTGGTTTGCTTGTTTGTTTTCTACAGAGTAGATGAATGAATGGAGGAGTGAACACAAGAATCATTGGTCTAAGCATCAAGATTTAGTATAAAATAATTAAAGGGCGTTCTACTAAAGGTTTTCAAAGTAATATCTTTGAAACAAATAAGAAAAATAGAGACCAAGTCACAATAATTAATTCAACTTGATTTAATACAAGTTAGTGTATATACGAAAGTGATGAACACTGGGTATCATACAAACTAATGAATCATTGAACACTACATCAAAAACTAATAATGTACTATACAGTAGCTAACTGAATATAATAATTTAAAAAAGAAAGTGTTTATCAACACCAATACGCAGAGAAATCTCGCACTAGAGACTCTGACCCCTTACTCCAACCCTGTGCTATTGCGTATGTTCATGGGGGTTGGATAAGGACACAGGCGGTAAAATGAACATATGTGCAGGTGATTGAATGCTAGAAGAGATATCCAACATGCAGGATGAGAGAATATAAAGACAAAAAAACCTGACAAGATTTTTAAAAAGTTCAATGATGCTAACTATAAGGAATTTAATGGGAATATATTCTGTCTGAAAAAAGCATGTGTGTAAGTTCAGAATGGACTTTGGAATCGGGCAGATCTAGATTTAAGTCCTACATTCTGTTTAAGTTCTTACATGAATGATCTTTAGCATTTTATCTAATTTCTCTGGGCTCAATTTCCTTATTTGTATAATATGGAAATTCCTATAACTACCTCTTGGAATTTGTGTTGACTAACAATATGAAATTTTCAGCAAGTATCAAAGCAATATTATTTAGTAGCTCTTTTTATATATCACACAGATTTTGCTACGTGGGGAAAACAAACATAACACCTAAGCTTCATAAAACCATCTAGAGATCTGAGTATCATATTATAGGAGAAAAATTAACAAACTGAATTTCATCTACGGGCACTGAAAAAAAAAAACAGAATGAGGGGAAACTAAAAAAAAAATCATATGTAAATGGTTAATTAGGAAGGTACTTCAAAATTCTAAGGATTGCTCTGTGAGAGTCTTGAATACAGAATTTGGAATAATTAGAAATTATGAGAAAATAGATTTCTACTCAATACAAGAAAGAACAGTTAGACAGTTAGAGCTGTCCAGGAGAATTTCAGAAATTATTTAAGTTTCATGACTCGTAATACTCAAACAGAGGTTGGAGGCCACTTTCTGGGGTTAGTAGAGAGAGGATAGAAACCCAAATCAGTAGTTAGAAGAGAGGAAAAGTTTTAACTGAAGGGTTTGACTTTAATGACTAATTAACTGTGATTTGCATTGTTCATTAATTGTGTCTTAGTGGTGTCAAAGGAATGGAAATATTACCATTTGTCCCTTCATTACTAATTTTTGAGTGAACTGTTAAAACATCATTATAAATCCTCTTTCCTTATGTTAAACTTATATTTATGTTCTCCATTAGCAATACCGAGATCCTTTTAATTGGAGGCGTCTAATCTAATTTGGTTATGAATGGATCCCTTTGTTTTTCTCTTTCTTTGTCCCAAAGCAAAAAGAGGGTACTATAATTTTTAAGAAGAGGGAGATGTTATACATTATTGCCTATGCCTGGTTACTTTTGAGAGTGAAAAGGGAGTAAGACAGGCTGCTGGAACAACTGGAGTAAATCAGAACATTCTTGGAAAGCTGAAATGTATAGGAAAAAGTGTTCACAGAGAGAACTCAGATATATAACAAAGCTCCCCCAAAACTGGCCATCATGGACTCTGAGATTTCAGGGGATTTGTTCTTCCCTAAATGCATCACTGTGATTCTTTTGATTTTTTTTTCCTTTTGCTCTTTGATGATGGGTCGCTGTATCAACGCAACAACAAGAGATGACCCCATTAAATAGTTAATAATGTTTCTTTCAATGTAAATAGAAATATGCCAAAGTATCAAGTAAAGAGAAAACATAAAATTATAGTCCATTTTTTCCATCTTCCCATATTTCCATTTTTTCTTATTTATCCTTTTTTAAAGAAGTGACTTAACTGACTTAACATTTTCTTTCTTCCTTTTGCTATGAAACAAAACAAAATAAAACAAAACAAAAAACTGTCAGGAGGGAGAAACTTTATGGCTTTGTAATATGTTTCCAATATACCTTTGTGAATTCTGCATCTTTCTTTTTTGAGATGACTGAAGCTTTGGAGAAGCTTCATTATCCGAACACATTTGGACTGATGGGAGGCTAGAGGTATAATTTGCTCAGATGATGGATTGCCAGTGCTGAATAACATGGAAAATTTCAGTACCGTAAATCATTCTAAATGTGCAAAACTAGGCAGAGAGCCAGGGATATACAATGGATTAATGGGCTGGTCTGTCACCTCTGAAGATATGAGTTCAAATCTTGATGCCCAGAATGAAGAAAGTTGAGCTAATGATTGGCCTTTTAGGTGTTGAGGGGCAGATCTCAAAAGAACGTAGAGAAGGCATAAGGTTTTTTAAAAAAAAAAAAAGTAAGCTGTTTGGAAACTTCTTAAGTTTGAGGGGGAGGAAGGGATAAGAAAAGAAAGAGTGGCAAACATGATTCCCTTTTTCTGGCCAAATGTCAACCTTAGCCCAATTAAAAATGTGATAATATTCAAAGAAGTTCTCATACACTTAAGAATTATACTAGCAATAGATCTGAGGAATTCAAAGACACATTTGCAATTGCCATTTGCCACAGTTTTTATTTTATTTTACTTTCTAGTATTACTTAAATCCATAAGTAATGTCTATTTAAAATCAGAAATAGCTAAAGAAATACATTTTCTATGCAATTTGGGATAATTCATGATTTAACATAATAAAATACTGTTCCAATTATTTATCCGTAAAAAATGTATTAGGTTGAACCATTAACTTCAGAGATGGCAATTTCATACGGTTCAACCCAGTCGATTTGTACCTACAAGGATAAGATAAGAGGACATCTATATTGATCATGTGCTATTCACATTAATTAATATTCCCTCATTTACTTTCCACTGCAATACTGTATGGAAATTTGGATTTGGAAATTTCAAATAATTTTCCTAAGTCACATAGCTGGGATAACTGGTATCAAACAAAGGATGATCCCTTAAGCAAGGATGCCATGTATGATTATGAAGGTTTTGATCCCTTAAGCAAGGATGCCATGTATGATTATGAAGGTTGTTCACTGCACAAGGGTAGCAGCCAAGGAGGAAAGCAATGGCTTAAATTTAGCAAGATGGGAGTCCCGGGGTGGCAGATTGTATTTTTCAAAGGCTGAACCAATATATAACCCATCCCACATTCATTTCTTACTGTGTAACATTGGCACTTCTCCAGTGAAAGGGAGCCTATTTTCTCTCTCATTCAAACTGGGCTGGACTTTAAAACTGCATTCAACAGTCAAATGAAGCAGAAGTGACACTAATTGACTTCTGAGATTAGTCATCAAAAGAAGTAAGACTTTACCCTGGTGTTTTCTCTCTTAGAGCAAGTATGTTGGTAGCCCTGAGTTAATGTGTTTTAATTATTAAATTTAGTTTTGTTTACCAAGGCAGATTGCAATTCACTTGGTATATTGCACCTTTTACTTTTAGGGGAGAGGGGTTTGGGGGTGCTGATGGTAGGAGTCAATCTGGGATATGGTAAAAAATGATCTCTTTTGAGAGATGTTTACATGTGAAAAAATATATGCAGTTTGAAATTCAATGGAATACTAAGCATCTCTGAGATAAAAATAAAAAATAAAAACAGAGCACAGGTTCAGTGATTAAAGTTCTTTTTGTCACAAGAAACAACCCATGTTTATATAAAATATTGATATAACAGTCATACCACTTTCCTAAGTGATAACATTGATAAAAGACATGATGAATTCAAAAATGTGTCTTTGGCAAAGACAGTCAATATTCCCCAAAGGGCTCTACATAAATTAAACATGTAGCAAGCACAGCACAAGGTAAAATGTGTAGGGATTTCATCTGTCATCCACCTCCGTGACTTATATTAAGCTCTAGGTACAGTGACCAATGAATATTTTCATGGCTGTTATAGATCTATGAGGGTGTTTAAGATCCAAAGTTATATCCCGTTCCAGAAAAATAGACTTTTAACCCCATTACTTTATCAAGTTAGGCTGTAGATTTTTTGAACGTTTTATATCATTGTTATAGAACAGTAGCTACTTTAAAGAAAGATCTGTACGTTTTCCATTACTTTTATTCTTCTACATTTAAAATTATTTAAACACACTTTCTCCTCTCTTTTATTGGCCAACATTTAACCACATTGCTAATCTAATTTTCACTTGAGATGATTCAGAGCTATCCAAATCCATACTCTGTTCAGATGACATGCAAATCAGATTAATTTGCTTGTGTTACAGACTTAGAGATAAGATTGTTGCCTCTGGGGCTTTAGCAGTAAAATAAAAATGCCTCTAATGTTTACTATTTCTTGTTTCTAGCTTGGCAGTATATCTCCACAGGAATGTCTTTTGGCAGATGAGTTTTCTAAGGCGAGGATCTACTCAGGAGGCAGCGAAATTCAGCAAAACCATTGTAGGAAATCAGAGAAAGCATTTAAGGCTAAGGCTTCAATTATAACCTAAGGGACTTAGATTAGCTATTCAGACATACTTGAAAAGAAGCCTACGAGAAATTTTAAATCTTGTTGTTGTTAATTTTTAAATTTTATTTTCAGTAGATGTTCCTGTCTGTAATAATTCAAAATAACTTAGAGCAGGGGCAGACACAAAATGACCCTTCTGAATTTATAAGTCTAGTTGCCAGGTATTTCCAGTCCTGTTTGCTTCAACCAGCCAAAAGAACATGAAATGAGTATTTTCCCATAATTTTATGCCAATTCAAATACATATTCTTGGAAAAGAAAAAGGGGGAGTAACACTTTGTCATGCATGTGAATACACAGGCCAGTTAAGTAATGGTGTAACTGCAATGTGTGAATAAACCAGGGAATGTCTATCTTTTCCTCAGTCTCAGTTCCTAAATTCAGCAACCTGATTATAAGCTTTCTCTAAAATCTGAAAAAAAAATATTATATGTAAACCAATGACGCCAGCCAGGATGTCTAGTACTCAACCAGAGGACTAGTCACCTAACCCAGAGCTGGAAAGAAAACTTTGGTTTGGACTTACTGAGGGGCAGAGAGCCTGTCCTCAACAGTGTGCCGTTCAAAGCATTTTTCAACAGTAATTTTGGATGGCAGCCCGTCAGAATGGAGTTGAGATTAAAATTTGTAGGTTAAGTAAATGAAGTGGGAAAAGTAACAATAGAGATCCATGCCATTCTTAAGAAGTAATAATATGCTACCTAATATGTCAGGCACATTGTATTCACATATTCATCTTCTTTCATTACCTCACTAATCCTGAAGGTTCTGGATTATTATTTCCATCTCAAAGATGAAGAAACTGAGCATCAGAGAATTTAAGGAAAATCCCTCAGTGTTAAAGTAGAATTGTATCTATGATCTGGTTTGAAGGACCTCACATTTGTAGCTATGCAAGGCTATTATAACTCTCCCATTATAACTACTGTAATTATGACCCTCTGGATATTGTCTGTGTTCTGTATATTTTTCTTGCTTCACTGAGCAGATTACACAGTTTATTACAATTGTTACGATAGATTTGTTTTGCCTCATCACAACGGCCTGGAAGAATGGACATCTGCTTGCTACTGTATTTTATAATTGCTGTTAAAATAGGACTTTGACATTAAAGAATATGATAATCCAAGCCTCTCGAACTCATCGTAAAACAGAAAAATATTTCTGAAATGTGAACAAGAGACTTTAGATTCTAGGCCACTTTTTGTACTGAAGCCAGAATCAAGAGATAATTACTTTTATATTGCTTAAATATGTCTATATTGTCATAAATAACCACATTTGATACTTGCTGTACTTAGTTCTTCCCCACTGATGTCCTCAGTCAGCACAATGATGCCAGTTATGTTCCCAGCAGCAGGCCATACAGACTTAATCTGTACTCAAGACCGTTTGTTCAAATGACAGCTAAACACATTTTAAGGTCCTGCGACTTAATTCATTAATGCCATGGCTTTGTGCAACCTTTAGTCGGGGTCATATAATTCTTTATGGTTCTTTAGCTTTAGATATAGTGGGAAGCTACTCTGTCTAGCAAGAAAATGCCCTTGATCCTGCAGGATATAAATCCGATGGCATGCTGCTCTTAAGAATGAGCCTCCCTTGAGTTTCACTCAAGACTCTTAGGGCATTAACCTAAAGCACCCTCAGTTTCGCCAACGATGCTGATGCTCTCTCACCCCTGTCAGTTAAATGCCTTTTGCTCTCAAGCACTACCTTTTCCTTAAATGACAGAAAACCTGTTTTATCACATTACCATTTTGCTTTATTTTACTATTTTATTTTCGCTCTCCAATATCTCAAATAGATAAACTTCCTTGGCTCTATCGATTTCTGCTGGTATTGATTTCTCTATGGCAAGTATTTATTGCCTATTTACCCCTTAACCTGCTGCACTTTGCCTTCCTGCCTTCTCACTTGGCTGAAGCTGCCCTATTAAAAGTCATCTGAGACTTGCTAATGACTGAATCTAATAATTTTTCTCAGGTACCCTCCCCTCAATTTTTTTTTATTTCTCTAAGCCACCTTAACAGTTATGGCCGACATGTGTCGAGCTTTCCCTACCAGGCACTTACATGCTCTTCTTAACGGAAGCCTCATAGAACACTACAAGGTAGATATCCTACTTAATTTCCACTTGCAGATAGGAAACTAAAGCTCACACAGATAAAATAAATAATGCAGCTGCACTTTAAATACAAGAAGTCTAACTCCTTAGCCTACACTCTCCACTTGTTGGTCCCTTATCTTACTCTGCATTAATCTCTTTTAACTTGGTAGTATTCGTGATGGCAGTCATCCTCCACACTGCATTAGAAAATTCTCCTTCAGATACCTCACCTTCCCAACTAGTATATGAACTCTCAGATTCTGGTGACTGTATTTTTTAATTCCCCCCAATATGTGATTTTCTAAGTAGTGTTATGTTTGTTACATTAAATTGAGGTGTTCTTTGTTCTTCTTGACATTCAATAGCATGGCATAATCCACACATTTAATGGCTCATATATACATTATAAGATGTGAAATTGTAATAGGGTGTGGCTAGGAAGAATTACCACCCCAGGAAAGAGATGTTTATCTTTCCTGTTTCTTGTTTAATGCACGGAGAGTTAAGTAATACTGTTTTTACCACCAGTGGACCCAGTTGAGGGGAAGAGGGTTTGGGGTAGCACTAGGGAAATAAACTGATCATGAGAGCAAGAGTCTGGCCACCACTCTGGTCTATCTATAAAATCAAGGTACTGGATTTTAAGGATTTAAAGGACCTATCCTGCCTTCAAATTCTATAATCTGTGAAAGAGAGAGAATAATTAAGAGAAAGAAAAAGGAGGGGAGACTGGGAAATTTCATCTAGGGGATCTTATTCTTTAAGTACGGTACCCCCTGGGCTTTGGTAACCTTCATCTGTTGCCTGGTTACTAAGATTCCACCTTGAGGTGAGAGTCCCCTATTTTACCTTCTCTCCAATTTGAATGGCAGAGAATGGGCTCTCAGTTGAAGGTGTGAAGATACCAACAAGCGAACTGAACTCTCTCCTCCTTCTCTATGAAACTTCTTTTTCCTAAAACTTATGAACAGGCAGTTTTTCAGAAAGAAGATATACAAGTGACCCTTATGTGAAAAAGATGCACAAGATCATTAGAAATGGGGGGGGGGGGGGATAAAGGTGCCAAAGAAAAAACTTCACAGAGTTTCTCACCCATCAGATCACCGAATTTCTCTTCCGTGACAACATATTCTGCTTTTGAGACTATGTGAGGAAAGTCTTGCTCGTGCTTTGAAAGTAGGAATGAAAAATAGCACAGTCCCCAAAGAAAGATTCCCCAAGAAGAATAAGTAAATATTTAGCATAATTGTACATGCTGATACCACTTGACTCAATAATCCTCCTTCTTGGAAGCCAACTCAAAGTTAAGCTGAAAAAAAGACAAAATGATTTATATGCAGTATTATCCACTGTGGCATTATTAGTAATAGCAAAAGATAAGAATAATACAAAATGTCCATCTAGAGAAAACTGATTGAATAAACTATCCACAGAACAGAGTACTAGGAAACCACAAAAAAGAATAAGGAAGGGCTACATGTGTTGATAGGGCATTATATCAGAGATATGCCATTAAGTAAAGAAAACAAAACACAATAAAGGATAGAATACCAAAATAACATACTACTTTTGTGTCAGAAAGACAGAAAATACACATGCATGTACATATTTTCTTATTTTTGCCAAAAGAAACAAAAATAACCAACCAAACACTAATAAATAACAATTTTAAAAGGTTGCTTATGGGCAGCACAGGTCACCCGCCTGCAAATAAACATTCTCTTGTGCCAGGAAGGGGGTCTCTAAATAAAAGGAACCAGGAGTCCTGAGGGGGGAAAAATGGCTGAATCCAGTCTAGGGCAGGGAACGTGAAAGATGAGCCTGGGAAATCTTCTTCTTATAGAAAAGAAAATCTTTTATTATAGTAGAAATGATAGAAAGAGAAAAATCACTGTTTTCAAACACTAATGAAATATTAGTACTGTAACTAAATGAAACAGTAGCACCAGAAAATTGATGGGAACTTGTCAATGGAAGAATCAGGCAAGGATCAATCTTTGCATCACTAAAAGTGAGACCACCAGACAGACATTTATGCTTTCTGAGGAGCAAATTGCTTTAAAGTATATAACAACATAAAGTAGGGAAGGGAGTGATAAATGAAGAAGAAATCACAAAATGTTGACAGTTACTGAATCTGGAGAGGAGTATAGAGAGATTCATTACATTAACCCTCTCTCCTTGGGTTTGTATAAAAACTTGAAAAATTACAAGTTTAAAAACATAAAAGTTCCCCTTTGAAACCTCATTTCTCTCAGATCTAACAAGTTAAAAATCCTAGACAACGTCCTGGGTTTCTAAAGAGTAGTCCTGGAGAAAATGACTTGCAATGTGTTTTTCTTAGCAAATTAATTCTTCTAATTCCATTTCATTGTAAGTCTCCCCTTTCGGAGTCCTTCCATGCACATTAGCACAATAAATGTTCTGAGCAGCTCTGTAGTAAAGATGGTTTCGTCGTATTTTCACCCGGTTTTCCAGAGATCATCAGCCACAGCACCTGTTGTTGGTCTGTAGACACCTGCTGTTCCTCAGAAAGAACTACTTCTTGACACAAGCAAGAGGGTGTGATGGTAGGAATTTCAGACTCAGGCACTAGTGGAGAGTGAATCAAAATGTTGTTCTTCAATCTTTCTCTAGCTCTAAATCCTTCACTGGATTCCCAACACGTTTAAAACAAAGTCAGAACATCTCAAGGAAGTACACGCAAGCCCTCTCGATGCAGCCCTATCTAATCTCATAGCTAAACGTTTCTCTTTCACCTCCAGGGGAGCCTGGGGCTGGAGGTGAAGTGAAACCCCCAGTGTGTGCACTGTTTGCCCATGTGACCATACCCTCTGGTCTCCATATCTTCACGTCTCAAGTTCCTTGACAGACCACCTTTCTCTTCATTGCCTTAACCGTGCTCAGACTAAGCTTCAGTTCAGATATTACTTCCCCAAAGATGTCCAGGGGTAGGGGAAGGTTTCTAGACTCTCTCTTAGCATCTGCTCCAACCTTAACCATAGCCCCTATCACCCTGTACAATGGATTTCTCTGATTTGCCTTTCATTCCCATTAGATATGATTTCCTTGAAGACACGATCTGCATCATTTCTCTGTCACCTCATAGGATGACATATTTGCTCAAAATTACGTGTGGAATAGAAAGAGGGGAAAGGTGATACTAAAGAGAATATGTATAGAGTTAAATATTTATTGTTTGCAGATCCTATAACAAGAGATACTTCTGAGGGAAATACTGTAGTTAAAAATTCACAAAGTACAAAGGACTGGTATTTGGTTATTTCCAGAAAACAATATTTGTGAGAGATGAAGATGGGGAGGAAGTGGTCACTACATTTCTGAAGGGGAAGGACACAGTGGTGTGGGCCTTCTGATGGAGAGGGTAAAGGTTAATAAAATGGAAGGCTGTGGCTTACGGAGATAAAGTTGGCACAGTCTGCCATTTTCCCAAATTCTCAAGCTATCTAGATTCAAAAAGCCACTAGCAGAAGTATCAAAAGGGGGGCGCCTGGGTGGCACAGCGGTTAAGCATCTGCCTTCGGCTCAGGGCGTGATCCTGGCGTTATGGGACTGAGTCCCACATCAGGCTCCTCCACTGGGAGCCTGCTTCTTCCTCTCCCACTCCCCCTGCTTGTGTTCCCTCTCTCGCTGGCTGTCTCTATCTCTGTCAAATAAATAAATAAAATCTTAAAAAAAAAAAAAGAAATATCAAAAGGATATTTGGATTTAAGGGAGAAGGGGAGAAAAGTGAGTTACATAAGTTTCTCTCTTCCATTCTTTCGTATGGACAAGTACTTTTTAAATTTTTTGTCTCATGCACAAAGCTCTGCAAAGGCTATTCCAAGGAAACTCGCCTATGCTCTTCATTAGTCACCTTCCCGCTCCTGGGCCCAGGCCCTCCTGTACAGCAGTGCTGGAGACAGCACTCTGCACTAGAGAGGTTGTGTCACAATCTTGCAAGTGGAGTTTTTGTTTCATTATGAATTTGCATTCTCTATCTACACAAACACCTCAATTTACTTCCCTTTTCAACAAATTACTTAATGCCAATTCATTTCTTTTAAGGCAGGTATTTTGCATTTCATACGGAGCAATTAAGTAACATTTTCAGGGCAGATCACCTTTTCCTTCCTTTCCAGGGACTGTGTCTTCATGGGTTCTTATTATCTTTTTAAAAAATTACAAATGGAGCACCATCAGGGAGTGACCATTCAATCCATTTTCCCGTTCCCACTAGTGCGGCATTTGTCATTTTCCCCCTCATGGCTGCCAACAAGCTTTCAGTTTACTGAGTTCCATCAAAACCCTCCAGGTGTTTTGGGCTTTTGCTTTCTCTTTTACAGATTGGTTTTATTTACATTAGTTCCAAATGTGACAAAAAGCAAACAAACAATTATGCACATGGTCCAGACGTGGCTCCTCTTGTAACTCCAATGAAAGAGGACCAACAATGTCACCCAGCCCCTGCTCTCTCCGCAGGCTCGATGGAATTCACTAGCACTACACTGGGAGCTTGCCAACCTGGCTGATGAGCCCTAATTGCAGGAATGCTGCTCACTGCCAGCAATTACGCAGGCGTAGTTAAATTAGATGCATTCGCTCTGTCTAGGTCATAATGGCACTTTTTCTATTGCTGTATAAAGCTGTAGCCAAGATCTCAGAAATTATGTTCCTTGGTTGAGGAAGGTAATAAATACTTCTAGTGAATTAAACAGTAACTATTCTTTCCGGGGTTAGCCTTAAACAAAATTGTGAGGAGGCACATCTTAGTCCTTTGCTTTTCTAGCCTCACCAATTTATCTGTGCCATACTCTGATCCCCTCTGGCCTGTCTTTATATATTCCATATCCCCAGCCAGGAACAGCAAATAGATTTTTATCTAATGTGTCAACTTTGAGAGCAATTTTTTGGAAGTTGGTTGAAAATATCTGGAGGTTGCTTAATGGGTTTCAGTGGGAAAAGTGAAAGGATCAATTAGCAATGTTTGGTATGGCCTGTGACATCTCTATTTTATAGACATCTCCTCCAACTTCACATGGAGAAGAGATTCTCCAAAAGCCCCTTTTTGATGATTTTAAGGTAATATGTTGAGATGGTGGTTGGTTCTCAGACACTGAGGATGCGGCCAATAGCAGAGATTTGCTTAACATCTATTCCAGTTTCCTTTTCATGACTCTTCCTATACATCAGAGGCTATAGGCATAAAAATCACACTTCCTAGATTACGTTGCATGGAAGGTTCTAGATCCCACTAGGTTCTGCTAGTTAGATTCACTATTCTGAAACTTGATTTTCAGAACCGACTTACATGGGAACAAAGGTAGTGCTCCAGTGCTCAAGAAAGCCATATTGGCTTGAGTAGACAGTACCTGACAAGAGGTTACCCTGAATCCCACATTTAGAAGCAGTTTACTGATCCCCTGATCACAGCTAAGGTTTTAAGTTTCCCCAGTTTCTTCTTTGTGGCCAGGGAAACAGTTCCTTGGGCAAACCAGTTCTGCGGTGTTGAGGGGAGTCAGTCGTAGAGGCCACTCTGGAGCTTGCCCTTAAAGGCTTTCAACCCCTTCCATGAGTACTTAATTGAATCCTCAATAGTTAGAATGGTTTCTGTTATCTACAAATGTCCCTGGACTGATACAGACATATTATATCATTACGAAAACAAGACCACAAGACACACAGTGGAACTATGGCATTCTGCCAGGCTTACCTTTGGCCTAATCTTGTTTTCAGAGCTTAGAACCCCTGATAGTAGTGCCTCACACCTGACAAAAATCTGTCGCTCGTGGCTCAATTTCAATTTCACCTTTTCTATGGAATTTCCCCACTAAACTCCACCGCCATCAACTATCATCTCCAAGCAAAATGAGACTTTCCCTATTCACATGACATAACATGTTGATTATATTTTGAGCACTTTTCCTCCAATCATATATACTCTTTAACCTAAAACTGGTGAGGGTGTGGAATCCTCAAAAGCTTGGTTACAAAGATACACTTTAGTGTCTGTGTGAGTTTTCTGTGGGTTCATCCAAGTTCCTCTGTACAAGCACCAATCTGAGCACAGTTGCTATAATCCAGTATCTATCCAATAATGCTGGTTCACTTGAATCGAAATAATCAAAACCAGTTAATCCTAAATTAAAATGCATAATGTATTGCTGTTAGCCTATAACAGCTTATAATAATCTATTATAACATAATAGAAATTAATCTCTAATGATGGAAGTTTGGCTTTAGTCTAATTGGAGGAGATATTTTTTAATGTGGATCTGTGTGGGCTGGTGTGAAAGAATAGATGGTTGGAGGAGAGAAAAGGGTAAAGCAACTATCCTCGAGCATTTCAAATTCATTTAAATCTGCAGCTGCCACCTTTATTGCCTCCAAATCCTGGTTCTTTGGGTACTGCTTCTATAGGGTTGGTCTCTTTTTATTAGATCATATCCCCAGAGCCAATATAGAGTGCTTATGAATCCAGGCTGTGTAGCTAATGTGCCCAGTTTCAGATCCCACCACTACCATGTGCTACCGTGTGGGACCTTGCACGGTTCTCGAAGCATTCTTTGTTCCAGGTGACTTGTGTGTAAAATGATAATAACCTTACGTATATACATGTCAAAAAGAGTGCCAGAAAGCATGACATCTATGTTAGCGATTATTACTATTTGTCAAATGATGGAGATGAAAGCATTAACCTCAATTCACATAGTTTTAAGAAATTCAAGGTACATATTGGTAATCTGAAATATAATGAGCTAGAATGCTGACTAGTCTAATGTTCACAGGTCCCTTTTGACCTTGAACCTATAAGTTAAACTTTATTAGCTCCATTTTGTAACAAACAGGAAAAAAGTAATATGTGAACAAGTCTCTCCATCTAGACTACCTAGAAGGTCCTCTTTTCATAGGTGACTTTCCAGATCAAATGTCTTTAGGGAAGGTGAGCTGCCATCCTCTGGCCTTAAGGAAAGTAAAATTAGCTTCCTAGCCCAGTGGCCGGCCATCAAAACATCATGCTGTAAGCCTTAAACTTATGGTGATGCATGTCAATTGTTTCTAAATAAGACTGGGGGAAAAAAAGATGTTTGTTGATTGAACAGATGAATAAACATCCTGCCAAATAATCACAAATAAATGAATAAATTAATTAAAATGCAATGTTCTAAAACTATGCTTCCCAAGAATTTGTCTCAAAGGGTTTCTTGAGAGAACTAAAAAATGGGGCTAGTGCAGAAAACCTTGAATGATTGGGTGCTGGCTGTTTTTAAAGTTTACATATTGAGCATCTGCAAAAGAGGAAAAGATTATAAATCTAAAAGTTTGCCAAGAACTGCTATAGAATTCCAAGAATTCCCCTTCCCCACTCCTATTCTGTGTAGCCAAGAGATGCCTCCTCCTGATGTCTTGATATTAATTTTACCCAGTAGTGATGCAGGCAAAAAGCCAACTTTGTTCACACTAATGAAATTGATTGATAAATTCAGACTATCAGTTTCTTGCAGTGTCAGATCTGCCAGCCTGGGGGCAGTAATGGAGTATTTGCACCCAAAAGGGAAGTAAATAATGGAGTCTAGTTTAAATCTGACGGCAGTATGGGACACACTTCCAGACCAAACCACTAAATGGAAAGCCACCTGTTCTGAGAGGCCAGATACAGATCTTGCCCCTTTTCAAACTCCTTGCTCAAGGGGATGACCACAGGTTGTCCAGAACTCGCACAGAGCTGCTTCTCAGCTGAGGGCCATTTGTGTGCGTTTTTCCAATTGGCAATTCAAAAGGTCAGAAAAAGATTGGATCAACTTAAACTTTACAGCAGCAAGATTGCAATGGGTTCTTTGTGTCTGCCTTTATTATTATCTCAGTGGTTGCAAATGCCCCTCTGCGTTCACCTGCCCTTGGAAGGATGAGAGGAATAATGCAGTCTTTAATTTCGGATCTTGCTTTAAGTCTATCCTGCTGTGATTCTTTTTCCCGGGGAAAAAGGCCATTTGACGATTTTTGGCATTGCCTAAACAGTATAGTGCTGATGTTTTTGATGTTAAAATAGACCTCACCCTGCTACTCCTACTCCAGCTTCGTACACCTTGTTTCTATCACCATCTTGCTCTTAATAGTTTACATCATCCATAAAAATGAAGGGCTGCTGATTTGCAAATCACTTAAAAAAAAGACTCTGCAAAATTGAACTAAATATTTGTTAAAATGTTTCTTTGTGTGTGTGACATTTTAAATATGTATATATATATAGGTTTCTTTGTTGTTGTTGTTGTTTTTTTTTTTTTTGTCTGCACCAACAGAACAGAAATGTCTAGAGGCCAGTTTTATGCAAAGTGCCTTGAGATGTTCTGTTGGATTCTGGATCCGAATTATAAGGTGAAGGAGGAACATGGTGAACAGTAAAAGCCTTGGCTTGTCTTCAGGGTGTGGAAGAGGACAGCATGAATTCACAGCTCGTGCTCAGGTTCAGGGCTGTTCTGCCATCTTCAGTGGAACTTAGCTGGAACATATGAGCAAGCCACATCTTAAATCAATTTATCCTTGCAGCTTGTTTATCATTTTGCTTGCACGTGAGTTTATTTGTTTTCACCAAAAATCAGAGAAAGAACTAACATCCTCTGCTTAATCTGCAATATGATGTTATGGGAAAAAAAGTTTATTTTTTCCATTTAATTACTTCTTTACATACATTTACAGTAATTAGACATCAGATGCAGTAGCTAAAGCAATTACTATATGTCATTTCAGAGAATTACAGTATAAACATACAGTAAATACTCAATAATACATGACAAGCTACTTAAAAAGTAGTAAGGAAATTTAATTTAAAATGTGGGAGCTGAGATGCGTGATGTACTTCTGAATGAAATGCCCGCAATTATAAGAGAGAGTCCAGCTTTGAAAATCCACCACTATTAATTTACTACTTTTCACAAGGTGGGTCACTGGCCATCTCCCTTCAAAATTAACATTAACAATGCATGATAAAGAGCCTCTTATAAAATGGAAGCCTCTTCTCTCCCTTCTTCTCTCTCTTTCCCTTCTTTCTTCTTCTCTTCCTTGCCCTCTCCTCCCTTCTTTCACAGACACACACACACACACACTGAAAACTCAGGCGACACTTAACGCCCACTAACTTGACAGCATAAAAATTCAATTTGTAAATAACATCACAGTGACTACCTTACATTCACTTTTAAAAGTTTTTTCCTCCTATTACAACACACTATAATAAAATGCATAGGGAATCTGAAACTCATCGGAGCTGAGTTCAAATCTCAGCTCATTTACTGAAGAGCCTTGGGCAAGGTTCTCGACTCCTCTGAGTCTCAGCTAGCTTATCCCTAAAGCAGAGATGCAACAATTTGTCAGAGAGTTTTCCATGTAAGTTGTCCCACATAAGGTGAGTAAAGTATCTGTCTGGGGATCTGGGGTGAAGTAGGCATTGAATAAATGGCTGCTAGTCTTATGTCATCCATTTATTTATCTACATGCATTTAATCAGTCTGGGACATTGACTCTTTTCTATTTAGATTTTGCACCCTTCATAACTTCTTAGAATGATCACTTCGATGTATTTATCAACCGCTATGTGATGTAAATTTTTCTTCCATTTATTAAAAAAAATTTAAGGTGGTATGCTCCCCCAACAGATACCAAAAGCTGAAGACTAACTCTGTCTTCACCATTTTATATTTACTTATGGTTTTATAAATTCTTAATTATCCTTAACAGTCTCTCAGGATTGCAGATTCTCTCCCTGCCTCCCACTGCCCCAGTTGGACCTCCTTCTCCAGTGGGTTATAATGAAAAGAGTATAAAAGAGAGAGAGAAGCACAGACCTGGGAATGAAGTCTGGATTTACCACTAAGACCCGTGATATTCTGGAAAGACGAAAGCAGCCTTGCTTTTAAAAAATGGGACACTAATACCTACTTCATAAGTTTGTTATGAGGATCAAATGGGACAACATCATTCTTCATTCATCATATTTTTAGTGAATGTCATCATACTGCCTTCTTCTGCCCACTGGGGAGACTGGCGTGTGGAAGTTAATTCATAATTTAGAAGTTTTGAGTTCCTCCATTCTTATGCACAAATTTTGCCTACTCCCCAATCAGCTTTTCCCAAAATATGTTCCACTAAATAGTTGTTACAGGAAATGCTCTGTCAAACAAGGGTTCCACAGTCAACATGTTTGAGGAATGTTACTTAATTCATTGCTTTCTTGTTTATTTCTGGTATAAGTTGGCATATAAAGGCTTCAAAAGACTAGTAATAGTTAAGCAGGACTGCTGGGGCTTAGGATATATGCATTTTTATTTGGCTCATGAACAAATTACCCTCCAAATCTGCTATAGTAATTGACACTGCCACCAAAAGTATAATATGATCTTATGACAATGTGGAATATACTGATATCACAATCTCTCTTCCTAATCCCTGATTTTACAGATGAATAAAACTGAGTACTAGAGATGGAACTATTCATAAGACATAATTTACAAATGCATTCAAATAAATCCCCTAATGAACTTGTGAGAACAAGTTTCTACAGTTGGAAATATCAGTTGAGATCCTCCTGAATCTTAATCATGATGTCAGATATTTATTTATATTTAATCTTTTCAGAATTCCTCTCACACTGTCACTAATGCATTTCAATATTGAAAAGCTGACTCAGAGAAATTAAGACAGATGTTGGGTGTCACAGAGCAACAAGTGGTGCTCTTCCATCCTCAGGCCCCCTCTACCGTGGTCTGCCTGAATCTGATGAGACATTTTTGGTGCACACTCCGTTGAACCTTGCAACTATAGCAGGTAAATCAGAATGAGACTACAGGTTACATTTATTAATATAAATATTTGATTCTACTATAATGTGTCAAATCACTCAAGGGAAATATTACCCCTATACATTTATGAGGAATAAAGGTAATGAGAAAATTGGTTCTTTAGTCTTTATTTCCTATCATTTATAAGAGCTCCTGTCTATCAGGGAAACTTCAGCCAACTGAAAAAGCTAATATCTATTTCAGAGAAAGAGCAGGGAATTCCAACAGAGGCAGACAATCTCATCAGAGTCAAGCGGATATAATCTTTGATTGCCAGGGCACTGCTCGGTTCACTAGGACTCACATCATGACTATGTCTGACTTCCCAGCCTCCTGATAATTGTCTCTGGACCCATCCATCCTGGTAAATGCACTGCATATGACACTCCCCCTGCCTCTTTCTTTTATCAGAAGTTCTGTAGGTCTCATTTTTTCAGGTACAGCTGTTCAAAAATGGTTGAGTTCTTTCAAACTGATCAAAAATAGTGACAGAAATAAGATAGCTCTCAAAGCTTCTTCACTCTCTTTCCCAGGAGCTGATACAGAATCACTACCTCCAACACAGTTTCCAAGCTGGGTCCTGTTCCGTTACGTGTGTACTGAGTAATGGATTTTCTACCATTTCCCTTAGGACAGTACTTCTGAATCCAGTTCCCCCTGTCAGAACATTTTTACCCACATTTTATCAGGGTTCTCTCTCCCCCTCACGTTTTAGCATTCCATCCCATAATTTGTGGTCCTGGTCCTGTCCTCTCTGCCAGGCTAAATAATCACTATCTCCTTCAGCTTCTCTCTTTGTTTCCCTGCCACTGCTTCCTTTTGTTGTTCATTTTATCTTGTATTTTCATGGCTGGTGACTTTATTTCACTTTTGTAGTAACGTGAGCCCACCAATCCCTTCATTTGCATACTTCCCAAATATATAAAAGATGTTTAAATTCTAGAATCCCATGATTTGGATTTGTTTAAAGAGCAGCTTTAGAAATAAAGCAATTGCATTCTTTAAATTATGGAAAGAAAGATGAGCATTATGAATTTTTTTTTTAAAAGGAGAAGAAAAGGAAAAAACATAGGCCCATCTTTACTACTTTCAAATGCAAAACCATTACAAGTACAGGTATGCTCTCCCCCAGAATGAATACAGAGAAAAGCCTATTCCTCCAGGAAAGATTTGGAAATACTTTTTAAGCTTACTGAGGTCTTGTGGAGAATTATGATTACAACAAACCTGGGAAATGATTGTTGTTACAGAATGCCTGCAAAAGGGTTTATTTTATGCCAAAGAGCTTAGCTTATTTGGAATTAAATCAAAAGAGCCTTTGTGTCTCTGAGGTTGAGCAGTTCATTGTTTTCTTTTGGCAAAGCATGACAAGGTTGAGCCGTCTTGGTCTCTAGCTCCTTCACCCCTCATCCCAGTAGAGAGCATGTCAGGTTATATTGTGTAAACAGACATGTTGGCAATTGGCTATATTTGAGGATTGAAAGTATTTTGTGACTACCATGGGACACCCAGAGCAATACTCTGGTTAGTCCTTTTTAAGTTGTAGGTAAATTTGCTGCCCCTTGAAAAATTATTATTATTATTATTATTATTATTATTATTGTCAACACTAAAGTGTAAAAGAGAACCTAAATGCATACTTTTCTCCTTCACATTTTCTAATAAACTTTGACAATTCACACAGTGCAAAAAAAAAAAAAAAGTACAGATTTCTCATAAGACAATATTATCTCATTACATTTTGGTGAGCAGTAATTTGAAGATTTTAGGGCTTCTAATTATCAAAGTTCACTCAAATTCAGGATATATATAATCCAATGTGGCATAATAGCAAAATATATCCTAGTAAGGTTTGAATATTACTCAACCAACCCCATAAGAATCAAATGAAGTATATGGAATATTCAGGTATGATTCTTTAGCCAGTATTCTAATTCTTTTCTTTTTCTTCTTCTCTCCTCCCTACTCTTCCTCCTCCTTCTCAGCCTCTTCTTCTTTTTCAGACCAGAAAATAATTTGATTTTAAACTTTGTATTAAAAATTATATGCAAATCCTCGGATACATCACTGTTCTCTTCACCCAAAGTCATCATGATTAAAAATAACATATTAAATCCAGAACACCTAACTTTCAAAAACAAAATGAAATATTTGATCAAACAGAAATCCTGGGCCCTGACTTAAGGAAACATTTTCTTAAATAACAAATTCATGACTG
Organism: Ursus americanus; assembly: GCF_024610735.1. Classification (NCBI taxonomy): domain Eukaryota; kingdom Metazoa; phylum Chordata; class Mammalia; order Carnivora; family Ursidae; genus Ursus; species Ursus americanus. Next base: position 12,810,380 of record NC_142141.1, read on the forward strand.
AACAGTCCTTGCCCATCTTGTACTTCATTTTATTATCTAACAACTAGTGGCAAATTTACTTTAATAACTACTTGGTAGGGTAACCAAAAGGATCAAGGCCATAATAAAAGGAAAACACTTCTAAATTACTAAGTGATAGGTGGTAGATATTGGGGTGATTTTATATTCACATAGACTTTGTAATACTTTCCAAATTCTCCTAATTTTATATTGGGGGAAAAAAAGTCATACACTATAAACTGTAAGGTGCTGTGCAGCTGCATTATTAATTAGGATAGCATTATTTGGTGGAGGTGGAAGTTCTTGGACGCAATTAAAAGAAGAATGAGAATATGAAATTATATAATAGTAATAATGTAAACACGGGGAATAACTGACATCAAAAGTGAAAGAGTTCAACCGTAAAGAAATGTCTGAGAAAGTTCTCAATTCTTGGAAAGTGTAGTTTTACTCTAAAATTAATTTATTCTCATTTCAGAAAGTTGGGTTTCTATATAAGAAAATCATAGCAACCTTCACATTCCATTACTTATGGCACTGTAAAATACACTACATACAGTTCTGGTTCCTCTTCCCCATGGGGATCAGTTTGGAGAGACGAAGAATAATCCAGCATGGCCCAAGGGCGCAAAGCATTTTAACCGAGCATCTCAGTTTTCTCAGAACAGCCTAGGTTTTCACCACTGAATCATTAACACCCATCTGCTTTGAAAAATATTATAATTGGTCTAATTTAAACACATCACCTTGGATTTCTTCATTCTTTGCCCCAAGAGGAAAAACATGTGAAGTATGTGCAGGGTTGAAAACCTAAAAATTTGTCCAAATGTTCCACTAGAAGAAACACTGCCTGCAGGGCTCACAAATGTATTCAAGTGTTAGTAAAAAGTCCCAACATTCTGAGTGTAAAGCAGAGAGGACTGACCAAACTGTTCCTTCCCAACTTAGATTTAAAATTTCCAAGAAAATTTGTATATAATTTGGTTTCAAAGTTGACTTGTAGTCAACCTTTAGTAGTTGTGTGTGTAAAACACACAAAAAAGTAATTCTTACAAATTCACACTTAGTTGAAATGAAGTTATAAAAGTCACATGCTTATAGTTAACACTTTCTCTAAAATATTTTATGCTTTCTTTCAAGCAAGTGTGTGTGTGTGTGTGTGTGTGTGTGTGTGTTTCTTTAATTCCATTTTTTTCTTTAAGTCAAGAGACTGGATATATGTTCTGGCAATCTTGAGGCATGAATTCTAATTCTAATTATTATGTCAAAGTTACTCTTTCTCTGAGTAAATCAGAGCTCTAATTTCAGGCAGAGAAAAATATATTCAATATTGTCAATCAATCAAACAAAATACTGCTCTTAGCACTTACCAGCTAAACTCTAATGTCTTGTAGAGCTTATACAGCAGTTTCCAAAAGAATATTATCACTTTGGTCTCTCCTTTCTTGTTCAATCACATTTTTGAAAACTGTAAATCTCTGCTGGTAATTAGTGTAATTCTACCCTACACATTCTTTAACAACAACAACAACAACAACAAAGGTACAAGTATTATTTCATGAGTAATCACTTTTCTGTGAAAAATCTCTGGCTTTTCTGAATAAGACATTCATAGATCTACCTAATCACAAACTGTATAGTGCTCTTTTTTTTTTTTTTAAGATTTTATTTATTTATTTGACAGAGAGAGACAGCCAGCGAGAGAGGGAACACAAGCAGGGGGAGTGGGAGAGGAAGAAGCAGGCTCCCAGCAGAGCAGCCTGATGTGGAGCTCGATCCCAGAACGCCATGATCACACCCTGAGCCGAAGGCAGACGCTTAATGACTGAGCTACCCAAGCGCCCCTATGTGTTCTTGACAGTTAAGGACATTTTAATGTCTTCTCCCAAGAGAAGATTCATGCAATTAATTTCTTCCATATGATTCATTTTTAAAACATAGAAAGAGATGATATTAATTTCTGAATTATTTCACTGGGTGTTTTCTCATTTCCCCCCTAAAAAAATAAAATTAAACAAGAAAAGTATAGCCACGCACATAAGCTCCATTACCAAAAGAAGAAATTATATCTTACTTGTATAAAGACTTTAGGAGCACCTAACACAATTTATTTCTATTTGCTATAAATAAAGACAGAAAATTCAGATGTATAATTTCTGACTTATAGAATATTCTTAAAGAGCAATGAAGTAGCTACTTTCTCATTCTTTATATGATTTTATTTGTATATAAATGTACATAAACACAGCATTTGTAAACACATTTTTAGGCTTTGATTACAGACACTAAATATAAATTTTGGGAAGAGTAGTGAGTATACGAGTGTCTTCTAGACTTACGGGAGTGTAACTTAATCTGCCTGTGTCAAAATCATTGAAGTGCTAGCAAAAAAATGCAAATTAATGACTCCATTCCAGATCAAATGAACCAGAATTCCTGAAAGTACAATCAGAGAGTCTTCATTTTTTACAAGTTTCTTGATTTTTATGCCTACATCAACTTGAAGAATATTGGTAAGTGGATTTGCTGTTGATCAGGACTCAAGAAAAATATGGACTTTTTATTTCCTACAGAATTATAAGCCTGTGGTCCCACTTTTTCTTCCACTCCAACCACTTCATGAATTTATAATTAAAAATCTTCTTACATCTTCCTCATCAAATACATGACTTTAAAAAAAATTTTTTGGCCAACTAAGTTTTAGCAAGTACTTGTAAAAACAAACTGAAAACTGGCCAAATTTTTCCATTTGGAGGAATTTATTTCATATAAATATTGAGGAAAAACCAGCTCAGATTATATCTAATCAAATAAAAAGCTATTTAAGTGCAAGAGGCTAAGTTATAATTGCTCTGGGAGCAGTGATGTTGAGTTTTCTCACTTTTTAGATTTATGTTCTAAGCTATAATGCTGAGTTAACAATTTTGCTTTGGGATGAATACATAAACACCTGTAAGATGAGGTTTTTTTCAACCTTCCTGAGGATCATATTAGAAATGAATTGAAGGGCGCCTGGGTGGCACAGCGGTTAATCGTCTGCCTTCAGCTCAGGGCGTGATCCCGGCGTTCCGGGATCGAGTCCCACATCAGGCTCTTCCGCTATGAGCCTGCTTCTTCCTCTCCCACTCCCCCTGCTTGTGTTCCCTCTCTCGCTGGCTGTCTCTCTCTGTCGAATAAATAAATAAAATCTTTAAAAAAAAAAAAAAAAAAAAAAAAAAAAAAAAAAAAGAAATGAATTGAAGCTTAGAGTGCAATTATAACATTAAGTCCCAAGCCACTGTATAGTCAGAAACTTTTAGAAAAGATTGTCGATTTGTGCTGTGGGCTCTGAGCCAAATTTCTGTAGGAGACTCAGAAAGTCTGTATTGCGCATCCTGTTTGAAGGTAACAATGCTGACAAGGCCTATTTTCCAGAGCCAATTTGTCAACATCAGAGACACTGGATTGCTCACATTGATTAGTATGTAAGGTGTTGGTGTTTTGTTCTATGCTTCTATGAATATCCTAAGGCATAAGGAAGACACCTAACAACAGTTATCTGGTGTGCGTATGTGTGTGTATGTGTGTGTGTGTGTGTGTGTGTGTATGTGTGTGTGTGTGTTGCACCAAAATCTTTAAGATCAGCAGGCGAGTAATTGTGCAATATCTTCCAAGAGACTCAGAATTTATCTATAAGGCACTTGGGAACTTTTTCAACTGAACGGGTTTCTTTCTATTTACAAGAGAGAGCTTACAAAAGCTTCTCTGACTTGAGAGTTTGTCCACTACCAGAAACTCATTATTCCCCAAAACTAGTTATTGATATTTAAGTGTCCTTCAGTCTCCCTATTTCTGAATCAATCAAAAGCAACTCCATTATGTACATATTAGCAAAAATAAAAGTTATACTAAGATTATCCAAACAAGCAGAGAAATTCTCAATTAAATTCCAAACACTTACTGAATAATTGTTATTTACCCAGTGCAATATGGAATTCAAAATTTATACAATCAGGTTGTTGTCTTCAAGCACCAGTAATTAAATCTGGGGAGGAAGCCTGAAAAGGCATGCTTCTTAGAGTGTGTAGTGGGAAGACAGGGACTGATTCTCCAATAACAATTTGACTATACTTATTTCTAAGAAAGTAAAATGAGTCATGCATTCATTTCATACAAATGGTACAGATAGGATGGTAAGGTTTTTAAGAAAGAACTTGAAAGCCAGACTGATTGGATTCAAATCACTTACTAGGCTCATGACCTTAATATTTTACTTAAGTTACTTGATTTTTCTCTGCCTTGTTTCAACCTCTATAATATGGTCTAATAAGAGTGCCCCTTCTTAGAGTCATTACAGAATTAAATAAGATGGAACTATAAATATTAATGACATATAGATACCTGAATATAACTACTTAGAAAACTTAGAGCACTGAGAATATAATTGTGTGTGTGTGTGTGTGTGTGTGTATATATATATGTATATATATGTTTTTTAACCTCCAGATAAGTATATATATTTATATATTTATATTTATGTGCATATATTTATGTATATATAATATATACTGTGTGTATGTATATATATGTGTGTATACAAACATATATATATATATATATGTTTTTTAACCTAAAGATAAGCATAGAAAGAGCTTGTGAGCTAGTATGAAATTGGATTCAGTAAATGTCCATTTGTGATCATTCACTGTGATAACAATTCTTGGCTTCCTCAAAGCTCTTTCTATGGAATATCAATCCAAATTAATTAGTAGAACCTGTCATTAAGTTCACCCATTACCTGAGTTTTCAACATTACTAGTAGACTCTGATCATCTTAGGCCAGATAATAGAGATTAACCACAGTCTAAAAATTACATAGAGCTGCATTTGAAGAAGCAAAAGAAGCACTTAAGATATTGTCTCATTTTTCCAAAGTCTTTTCAGGAATTCTTTAGTCCTTTGAGCACTTATCAAACATTATTCATAAATTTACTTTTGTTTTATAAGAACCTTTATATATAATTTTACTTTTTTAAATGTTTTTTTATTATATTATGTTAGTCACCGTACAGTACATCCCTGGTTTCTGATGTAAAGTTCGATGATTCATTAGTTGCGTATAACACCCAGTGCACCATCCAATACGTGCCCTCCTTACTACCCATCACCAACCTATCCCATTCCCCCACCCTCCTCCCCTCTGAAGCCCTCAATTTGTTTCTCAGAGTCCATAGTCTCTCATGCTTCATTTACTTTTTGAGATAAAGGTCCTACTCTTTCATCACTAACAACTCAACAATACGAAAAAGATTGAAGTTCTTGGTTTCTTACCTGAATTTTATTTCAGTAGTAGTTATTTATCAAGAAATGTTAGTTTGAATGTTGTATTAAACTATATACCTGTATCAGGGCTTTCTTGTTGGAAAGCATTACAATACACAATAGAACCTGGCTAAGGAGAATAGACAAACACACAGAGAGGATTTACTGCCTCGTGTATTTAGAAAGCACAGTGGCTGGGAAGGCTTCAGGTGAAGTTTTATTCAGGGGCTTCAGACAATGTTGGCAGGACTCTGTTTCTCTCCTGACTAAACCCTGCTCCTCATCACTTGTTTCTTTCATTCCCTTAGAGTCTCTCCCTTTATGGTTATAAGAAAACCATCATCATCTCCTCAGGCTATATCCTTTGGGATTCCAAAAATAAATAGAAAATATAATACATCCAACATTAAAAAAAAATTCAGATTCTTGGCCCAAGCAATCTCCACAGAAGTTCTAATTTACAGGCTTCATTCACCAGCCCATACCTGAACCAAGTGTTGTGGAGAAGGAAATTGAACACTGATGACTGTAGCCCTGTATGATGTCATCGACTCATGCATCAGATAATATTGTCCCACCTCAACCACATGAACAAGCTGGGGGAGATGTGGATCCCTCAGTGAACACTGAGGTTATTTTAAGAAGGAAAAATTTATGAAAGAAAATTGGACCTCTTACATTGGGAAGCAAAGATCCATTTTTAATAGAGTATAGAATAAGAGGAAACCAAAGTCACAATTCCTTCCACCCAGTTTACAATTGCTTTGTAATTTTATTTAATTTAGTAAATAAGAATAGAATACCTACTAAATTTAACATTGAAATCAATGTTGAGAAAAATCTGAAAAGAAATAAAATATAATTCTGTCCTTAATTAATTCAGGACTCAAGAAGGGAAATGTGAATATATTATATATAATATTCCATATATTAGTAGCACATATATATGTATTCAAGGATAGCCAGGTATTCATGCATTTAACACAATGATTCTCAAACTATCTGTTTTGAAGAACCAGCTATTGTCCTGCATTCCACTGCAGAATAATACTTTTATAAAATGTAATGAAATTAATTACTAGGGAAAAAAGGATCACACACTTAGAGACAAAAATCCTATTGCTATTAAACTTTCAAAATGCTCCCTGTTAATTTTATATTTATTCTATACTTGGCATTCACAGACTGGCTCCTGCATGCAGATCACACTTTGCAAAGCACCGGTTTATAAATACGGATTGAATTCACATTGTTTATTAACAATGCTAAGTATTAAGATTATGGTGCAAGGGGGTGAAGATTGTGAGGGAATACTCAAATAATAGATATTTAGGTCTCTGTCTTAGAGAGAATCTTTAAGGGGTCTCTTTAAAAGGGATCTCTTAAAAAGTCTATTTGGAAAAAGAAAATGACAACAACAACAACAACAAAACTGCTAATTCTTTACCACGTGATTATCAGGAGTCTGTAACTTTTTTAAGATAAAGAGCCAGATAATGAGTATTTTAGGCTCTGAAGGCCATATGGTCCCTGTCACAACTATTCAACTTGCCAATACCTGGACTAGGTCTTCAGTTGTAGGAGACAGAAGACCCAACACAAACTGGTGTAAATAAAACTAGGAATTTATCGGGGCGCCTGGGTGGCACAGTCGTTAAGCGTCTGCCTTCGGCTCAGGGCGTGATCCCGGCGTTATGGGATCGAGCCCCACATCAGGCTCCTCTGCTATGAGCCTGCTTCTTCCTCTCCCACTCTCCCTGCTTGTGTTCCCTCTCTCGCTGGCTGTCTCTATCTCTGTCAAATAAATGAAATAAAATCTTAAAAAAAAAAAAAAAGTTAAAAAAAAAAACCAACTAGGAATTTATTGACTCTGCTAATTAAAAATCCAGAGACAAGCTTCAAGTGAAGCTTGATCCAGGGCTCAAACTCTGTTATCCAGATGAGTTTTCTATTATATCTCAGCTCTGTCTTCTACATCATTTTTACTCTTAGGCAGGGGACCCAGGTAGGTTCCAGGCTCATGTCATTCCCACTGCCACAATATCAATAGATGGAGAGAATTCCTCCCTAAAAATAGAAGTCTTGCTGCATTTTGTTAACTTTAATTACGCCACATAATTACCCCTGAACTGATCACTGTGTCCAGGGCAAATTACACATTCATTAAACAGATCTCAATCTCTTCCTCACACCCAACCAGAGGACGAAATCATCTATATCTGATCACACAAATCTGAAAGTCAGGTGGGGGTTAAGTCCCCAGAAAAAAATTAGGGTATTTCTGTCAAAATTAAGGTGAATGGATAGTGGAGACCAAAAAGAAGGAATGACTGTAAAAGGAAATAAAAATCACAAAAACAGAGACGTCACAAGATTGGACTAAGTCAGTATTGTCAGTGTATGCTTTCAGGTATAAGAAACTGACCACCACACGGTGAGATGCCCACCTTGGCTATCTGCAGAAAGCTGTAACTGAAACCAAAAAAAAAAAAAGGGGGGGGGGTGATATGTGGATGGGTAGTGAAGATTGAGGAAAACATTCTCATGTAGGAAGCATAAACAATAGAAGGACACATGGCATTCTATTGACCGTGCTTAGCCTGGTGAAAAGAAACACACATTTTGGTATCACGTCTGGATTTAATTCTTAGTTCTTGCGATTAAGAGATAAACTTGGACAAAGTGCTTCATTTTTTTCTGAGTTTCAGTTCCTTTCCTTAAAATGGACACACTTAATTCATGGGGCTACGTGAGAATTAAGTACACATTAAGTACTCCAAAAGTTGTGACTATTCTTTGTATGATCACACAGGTCTGGTTAAAACTATGGTTTCACTGCACAGGAGTCAAGGAAAATACCCCTGAGAAGGAAGCTTCAGTTGAAAATAAGAGCAGAGCCTTGAAAAGGAAATAAATTTTATTCTACTGTAATATAGATATGAGTAGCAAGAAAAGATTTTTGAACTAGAAAGTGACATAATGCAATTGATATTTTAGGAAGGCTTTCTGGCAATGAAAAATCTACGAAGAATTGAGCAAGAAAGACGCTGGACAAAGATAGTTCTGTTCAGGGAACTCCACGATCAATGTCTTTAAATGTCTATCATGAAAATACAGATATCTTTTAAAAGACTGTGCTGTATACTGTATTTGACATTTCTCAATATTCTATGCAATATAAAGACATTAATGCTGAATCCTTACATAGCGAAAGGAGCAGAAAAAGATCTTTTCTGGCAATGAGTGAGGAAAAGATTGACCTTCACCTTTTATTAGCAACAACTGGAATCTTTAAAGTGGCGTTGGTGAGAAAGGAAAAATGAGAATGGGAAATGACCGCAAAAAAGAAAAGGTTCTTAGGAATTTCCCATAAATGGCATCATGTTTCCTTTCTTTCAAATGTGGGAGTAAATATGAAGCACCAGGTGTGATAACGCAAGATTTAGAAATTTTAAGGTTAAAGGAAGCAACCATGGCATAGAAAATCATCTCCTATTATAATAATACCCCTTAAATCTGTACTGGTGAGGGTTTCAACCAACCAAAAATACACTTTCATTTTCCTAAACTGGTATATACTCAGGGTTCACCGTATTTCACGCATTTATTCACATATGCTTCAATCACGAAAGGGAGGCGTTTACCAGCTTGATAAGTTCTCATCCAAGAACTTACCTGATCTTTTCTCCCTCTATTTCTTCCTCAAATTCTCTGTCCCTGGGACATTATTTGAAACACAAGATATTACAGGTCCACTGTTGTGAAAAACTCAGTTATACAGACAAACGTTCAACCTACTTATTTTTTTTATGGTTTCATTTTAACCAAATCCTAAATCCTTTATGCAAATATATATGCAGTGTTCTGACCAACAAAAAAAAATATAAGCATTGTGGCTTCATAACCACAGGTGCTGGCAGAAATCATAAATCTCATTTTATAGATTGAGCGCCTAAGAGAGGGGGAGAGAGAGAGATTAAGTGGATTGCCTAAGGTCACAAGCTAAAGCTGTCTCCTAGTAAGGTTTCTTAATTCTACCTTTTGTGCCTGCAATCATTCA